>NC_089315.1:26258431-26558431 GCF_036669915.1 Pocillopora verrucosa | reverse complement strand
ACAAATCATAATCTAGAATTAAAGAATATGAAGAGTCATTATAAAGAAAATGACTAGAAGAATAATTTTGTTAATGATTACTCTCCCTTGGGCAGGGGAGGGGAAGGGTTGGTGATTGGTGGTAGAATCCACCCCACGAAGATTTGTGCGGGAATGCCCCGCCTGGGTACATACCTTTCGCGTTGAAAATGTAATTTGACTAAAGAGTTACCCGTGTATATATTTTATTTGTAGAAAATGGAGCCCCTTTCATGTAGGTTTAGTTAAGCAACAGATTCCTCAAACATGTTAAACATTTATGTACTGCAGCAAGTTCGCTTTAATGCATGGCGTTGATCCAAGCCGGAACTAATCAATTTAAAAGGTGTGTTACCGCTGAGATTTACTAATCAAAACCTAAATTATGCCACTCTTAAACTGAGGTAAAGGCTTCCGCCTTCATGAATTATTACCATAAGAAATTTAAAGGGTTTTTTTAAAATTCAAAGGAATTCTACGCAGACCTCTCTTGTACACCTTTTTATGTAGCTGATGTTTTTGAAGATGAAGATGATGCACAATAAGAATGGAGCTTGATGTTTAATGAATCTGCGACGAACACGTACCTTTCAACATGATTTAAATAAGCAGTAAGAGCGACCCGTAGACTACAAATGAAATAAGGAAAAAGATGAATTACGGGTATAAGCTTATAAGTCCACTGAGAGCACTGGAGACGAAACTGCAGGGGCGAATTACAAGAAGGTTAGGAATGAAAGAACCACCAACGAAAGACGAGCAAAAGTTAGATTCTTTTGTGAAAACATCGATTCAACGAAATCCACTTCTGCGCATTGGAAAGTACTCTCCAATGCTGCAAACACCAAAAGAAGACCGCAGGTTAGACCAACAAAGCTGAACGATAAAACCCTTACTGTGCGAGACAAAGACTGAATGCAAACCTGATTAATACATTCGTAACAATGGGAACAGGAATTTCGAGAAACCGCACTTGATGTTACGATGTTACACCAATTCAAACACTTTAGCCCTTCTCAATTTCTGAGGAGTCGGTATCCAGGAAAGTTAGGGTCTTAAATTCTAATAAGGTTGCGGGGCCGGTATGGAGTACTCGCAAGTTGCTAAGGTTAGCCGAGCTAGCAATCGTCTCGCCTCTCACTAAGCTGTATTCGATGAGTATTGACCAAGGATAACATTTTAGCCAATGGAAGAAAATTCACTAGCTTATGCCCCCTTTTTAAAAAGGACGATCCTTCTGACAGGAGTAACTATCGAACCATCTCTCTACTAAGCCTTCTAAGTGAGATCTTGGAATCGTGTGCATCTGACACGATGCTGAAGCATGTTACGGAAGGCGAAATACTGACTGAGAGGCAACGGGCCTGCTGCAAGGGCCACTCGACCCAGTTATTAATTTCCCATCGTAAGAAATTATGTTGTTGACAAGCTGTTAATAATAATTCAGTGGCCGCTACCACCTTTATTGATTTTCGTAAAGCCTTTGAATACGTATCTCATAGTACCCTGCTATATAAATTGAAGAACATATTTGGAAGCGATGGCAATCTCCTCTTGGCTCGCAAATTGTCTGAATCACCGGACACAGGTTGTGACTTTTACTTAGTCAGAAGAGCTTAATGGGACTTGCGGCCTCCCACAAAGATCAGTGCTAGGCCCAGTTTTGTTAAGTTTGTACACCTACGACATGCCGTAGGCTGTGACATCAGGCAATCTCTTCCTGTATGCTGACGATACTACAGCTTACTGCATCGGATCTACCGTTAATAAAACCTGTTACCTTCTAAGTAACGCGCTCGACCAGCTTAACGAATGGTGCAAGACTAACTGGTTAATATCACACTCCTTCATTGCTCCATACCCTTTGATTACCATTGGTAACGTTGACGTTGTATGGGTATGTCACGCATGGCTGCTGGTTATTACTATAGACCGAAAACTTGTTACGACGAAACATCTTACGAAGATCTCCGCCCAGAAATAAATTTAAAATGGCAACAGAATAAAGTTAAAAGCTTGGGCACATGGCTATCAATAGATCCCGAAGCCACTGTTCTTTTAAACTTAACTGTAAAATTAGAAACAGTCCGAAATATCCAAGTAACTGGAAACATTGCAGACTAACCCTCTTGGGAAAAATCACGGTTTTAAAGTCTTGTTGCCTCACAACTCGTTTACATGAGAACGTGGAAAAATCATCTATGAAAATAAACACACTCTTCTCTTCATTTTCTTGGAATGGAAAAGGTGACAAAATTAAGGGAAGTGTAATGATCGATGACTATGCGGAAGGTGATCTAAAATGATTGATCTTTCTGCTAGACTTTAAAAGCCACGTGGATCACAAAATACCTAGATGCAGCCAGCCAAGGCAAGTGGAAACTTTTCTTTAATCTAGAATTAATTGGAGAGGTTTGGTTGTAGCTTGCTTTTCACAGGGAATCTTAAAGGCCCATTTCGAACCTTGATGCAACGCGCGCCGCGACCCAATTTCCTGTAACACGAAATTCCCAGGTAACTGAAAACCTTCGAAAATTGTCTTTCTCAAGAGCTATCCTGGACATATAGTCAACTGCTTTACGGTAAATGAATTCGCCGTTCGTCATTTTACAGTGCCTTTACAGTATTTTGAACTTTTTCCGGAAGAATCCGAAGGTGTCACGCTTTGATCTCTTCGCACTCTGTGAACAGAGTCGGCGAAAAGGACAACGGTCAAATTTTTTCACTTTCTAGAAGCGCTTGAGGATTCTAAATGAAAATAAAATATTTTCCAATAGAAATTGGTATTTCTCATAGAGAAATATGGAAAAATATCAGACTACCGGACGTTTTGTTATTCAAAGACCGTGTCCGGTAATGTACGGTGAAAATTTTCTTAGAGTCACGCTTGGATCTCTTCGCACTCTGTGTACAAGGTCAGCGAAACGGATAAAGTTGGCATTTTTTCACTTTCTAGAAGCGCCTGAGGATATTAAATGAAGGTACAATGTGTTCCGACGAAAAATTGGTATATTTCAAAGAGAAATATGGAATTATTTGAGGACCGAGTCCAACCGTGTCATTGAAAAGTATTTAAGTGTCAAGCGCTTGGATGACTTCATACTCTGTATACAGGGTTAGCGAAAAATATCAAGTTCGAAATTTTGGGCTACCTGGAAGTGTCAAGCGCTTGGATGGCTTCATGCTTTGTATACAGGGTTAGCGAAAAATATCAAGTTCGAAATTTTGGGCTACCTGGAAGTGTCAAGCGCTTGGATGGCTTCATGCTTTGTAAACAGGGTTAGCGAAAAATATCAAGTTCGAAATTTTGGGCTGCCTGGAAGCGCTTGAGGATTGTAAATAAAGGTAGAACATTTTCGTATAAATGTTTTTTGAATTTCGAAGAGAAATATGGAAAAATATCGGACTGCCTTACGTTTAATGATTTCAAGTTTAGTCACTTCATTGCAAGAACATCAGCGACACTGACAGTTTGCGTTACAATGAAGAAATATAAAATGGTTTCCGTGTTTACATGGCCTGATGTAAACACGTGGAAGGTTAGGAGAACACGAGATAAGCGTAGTAGAAGTTGGTCAGCAGACCTGAGAGCTTGCCTAGGAACATAAGGACTGATGAGCCCAGTCAAGTACGTTGGAGCCGCACCATGGAGTGCCTTGAAGGTGTACAGTAAAATCTTAAAAATAATGCGCTGACGGGTGAGAGTGTCGTTTCGTAAGGAATGATAAAATAAGCCTTGAGGGAGATTTTTATACCAAAGCAGTAAGTATTTCAGATTCTTTCAGGTGCCATAAGGAAGAACTTAAGATCTTCCAATTTCTTAGGTATAATGTAGGTCGTTTGTGCTAAGCAGCTTTTATACTTTGAGAGTCAACGCCAGCATTTTGTAAAGTAACCAATGGCAGTTTTAGTCAAATGCGTTCATTTTTTGTTTCCTCGTTGCCATTAGGAGTTTTCAAAACAATTGCTTCTTTTGCCACCGGGATCCTTTCGTATCGTTGTGATGTAAATTCATATGGTACGATTTTAGAACGCCCAACCGCTGAAGTGTTTTACTAAAGGCCTATAGCTGTACAAAGAAAAGTAACTGTTGCCAAAACTCTGAACGCGAAAATAAACACGAAATAAGCTGAGCTAAACTGACTAAATAGGAAGAATAAATAAGATAATTTATGAGAGAAAAAATTATAGCTCGAATATTCTGATTTCGAACTGAATGTTTTTAGAAATACTAGAAAATTGTTATGTTAAAGTCTTCATCGAAAACGTTTCACTGAGTACCTGACGCAACGCTACCCCAAAATTGTGAGACATCCCACAGGAGACTAATAGACGGACTATCATCTAAATTATGGACATTAGAACATTTCCAAAAGGTAGGAATCAAATCACCTAATATGGAAAGACATAAGAAAAATCCCTCAAACCTCCCCCAAGCTTCAAAATCCCAATAGTTTTGCGAGGTTGGGTAGTTACGTCCTCATGCACTTTCGACACTGTTGATCTTGAAGTTTCGCTTCGTCATGCGTTCCAAAGATAGGCTGTAAACATTTTTGATTGAGTAATAAAGGGAGACGTTCGAGCGAGCGAAAAAGCAAAAAACAAAACAAAACAAAGCAAAACAAAGCGTGGGGCACCCACCAGGATTAGTATCACAAATCTTCATGTTTTGCGGTTCAAAACTCCACCTCTTACTTCTTCATTACTGATTCAGAAGCAACTATCGATAACGCACTAAATATCAATTCGATCAAACCAATTATTATTATAATTTCTGGCTATGTATTTCCTTTCTAATGACACAAACAGTTTCTGGAGCTTTTTTTTTCTTTGTTTTTTTTCTGCCAACGCACAGTGTAGGCTGGTTCTTAGCTTATTACATTTGCGTTTATGAATTTTTGTCGTCAATTGATACTGAAAGCATACAAGCCCAGTTTGGCCTTGTCCTTCGTGAGTCCCCCTTCGAATGTTCGAGATCGCACTCGGTAACTTTGTGTCAAGTCGGGGCAAGAATTTTAAGGTTGGAAACTTTTTCTCAAGGGTGGCATCCCAAATCAATTATATAACCAAGAGAAATAATGGACCACTATTTAATCTTGAAAAATCGACCCAAGAGGGGAAGAACAACGGTGGTAGAGTGGGTAATGGAATGGGGGGGGGGGGGAGAGGGGGGGGAGAGGGGGGGGGGGGAGCGAAGAGAAAAAGTCATCAGAGTCAGGGCTAATGCGTAAAGAAAAAGACTGAACGTACGTAAAGGGGTAAGAGGTATTTCTTTTTTAGGTCCTCAGGTTAATGTTAGACTATGTATGGAATGTTTAATCTGAAGTGATAAAGAATTTCTTCGTCACTAGACCAGTTTGTTTACTAAAATAGAGATCCCTACAGGGCTCCTTATGCTAAAGCTCTTTCAACCACATAGCTCCCAAAAGTGATTAACGTGTAACTTCTCCCTGTAATTTCTAAACATTATCCAGCAAGCAGGTCATGAGAATACTCATACTTATCAGGTCGAAGTAGTTATCTCGATCCAACACCAAATTCTTGTAACTTATTTACAAGGAAATGTGTAGCAGCTAGAGGGGAGAATTGGCAATCAGATCTTGGGAGTTAAAGGGTAGAGGAAATATAGGAGGTTAGACAAAGAAGAAACAGTACACAGTAGGAACGGTATGGAATATCAATTTTCCCGAGGCTTCTGGTTCATTAGAAAACAAGAATATGTTATTGTAAGGAGAATTTCGCTACATGTTCCTTGAGAAGCAAGTTCAACTAATTGTGCCATGACCATCTTAGTCGTAGCCACATTATTATGCAAACATTTTTGATATGGATCGCTGAATAGTTAAAATTTTCAGCTTTGGAAGCGGCAAACTAGTTTGCAGGCATTTCACATTTTATAAATTCAAATAAAGATCTTAGAGCTTTGGTCAAATGATGGTCCATCTCGCCTTTAAGACCAACTTTGTGTAGATATCCGGACAGTGTTTAGAGAAGAAAAAGTGTTGCATGACATCCTAAAAAGCGGCTGTGAAAGAAATCAAAGAGGAGTGTGCAATGTAGATTTATTTTTGACTGTGCAATAATTCTTGGCGCAATTAATGTTATTTGTATTTAAATAAATTTAAATACGAACAAACGTAAAATATATATACTTTTTTATTCACTAACGCCAAAAGATTTGTTGTGACCATGATTCAAAGGGAGGAGATAAAAGGTCTTGCATGTGCCTTGCCTATCAACATCACCTCCGGCCAACGACATTGGAACCCTGTGATCGAAGTTCGTTGTTTCGGCCGTGTTTCTCACGGTGGCCTAGAATGAGGTATAGAATAAAAGAGAGGTCTGCTATGTCGCTACTAAGCCACTGTAATTTTGTAATACTCGATGGTGATTTTTTCAGATATTTTCAGTTAAAAACTAGTTCTCTCCCGTGCGTTGGCGTGCTTGTTGACGTATCTATGATTTCTCAAGATCTCTCAGGTTTATGAAGCACGTATTTTGCACGTGAACAAACTCATTACTTCTCTCAAACTACATGTACAAACTTGATTTTCCAGATTAGAAATTCAAGCCCAAACGAACTATGTTTAGATGTATTATGTTGATAGCAACTCAAGTTAGATGATTCCCGCTGTGTAAGAATATACTATCTGCTTTATCGTTTTCTAACCTAAGCCGGTTGTGGCCTCGGAAATGCATTTTTTAAAAAAGAAATTCTTATGGCTTTTGCTAACGAAAGGTCAAAGTCAAGTTAAATAGGAGAAGACAAGTATTAACCACAGCATTTATTTTACCCCCATAAGCGTCGTGCAGAAATCCGGCGAGCACTCTTTTACATTTTTGAAGGATTTCAAAAGTCATTAACCATAAAATGTTTCCCTAACAATTCCTTTCATTTTTTTTAACATTTTTTCCCAACATGCAGTTCCCTACTGTATTCCATCGCGTAATTCTCATAAGACAGTTTAAAACGGTTTATATCTTAACGAGGCGCTAGCAATATCCACATGACTTTCGTCGATAGTTCCATGGTATTTTCACTTGGGGTGAAGGAATCTGTACGTTGAAAGGTGCCAATCATCCTGAATTTGGCTGAAATACATTAATGACATTCATGTTTTAAAAAGCCCTTCAAGGCAATGCAAAGATGACGATGCGCTATTTCTGGCCGGCGTACATGTATGGTAAAGGAAATCTCTGTAATTAATTAGATTAATGAGGAAATTACGTGACAATAACCACATGACTGGTCATTTCTGAATAACAAATAGTGACTTACCACTCGTAATGACTGAAAATTTGGTTCTAAAGAAAACCCATTCTGGTCTGGCTACAAACAAAATTAAACAGATAGATGTAGATGACTTCTCTAATCAGCTTTCTTACATCTGAGGAAAAAAACATAACAATAGTAGGAAATTTCAACCTTGAAGTTGCTGCAGCCAGCGAACAAAGAAAGCTTTGCAGTTTGCACGTGATATCCGAATGTTTTTCCAGTGCAATCAGAGACCGGCAAGATAACCTCCGGCTCAGTACATGACATTAAAAGAGGATCAGTCAATTGATTCTCCCGATTGCTCTAATTACGAGACTTAAAGTCGCCTTTCTCATCCCAATCGGTAAAGGTGTCTCCTCATATTACAGATGCAAGCTTGATCCATCTCCCTCTTTCACGGATTATATGCTTCTTATTCCTTTTTTTAGAAAGCTGTTAACCATCAGTTAAGAAGCACTTAAAAAAATCTCTGATTCTGAACTATGAAAATAACATTTTGTTCATAAGAGCCGACTTTTGTTTTCTATCTTCGCGAGCGTGTCTTTCTTTAACTTTTAAATAGATGCTGCTTTTTTTCTCTTTTCTTTTCCTTTTTATTTATTTGTTAAAGACCTGGTAAAATGTTTAAGTGCAAATTTTTTTTACAAGCATGCTCCATAGGAGGTTTTCGAAGCGGCATTCCCCATTTCAGCTCTAAAAGGAAAACAGATCATAATTTTTCAGTGTCTTCCGTCGTCATAAATGTACTTTTTTTAATCAGAAGGATTTTTAGATGCATTCTGTTGCACCCTCAAGTGATTTAAGGGTTAACTGGAGCACATTGGGGTCTATAGTGTACCTTTCAATCGCTGAAAGTCACGAGTGTTTGATCAAAATTCGCAGGTAATGTGCAGACTATATGCGACCAAATAAACACACATATTTTGGATATTTTAAAAGTTTTACAGATAAGTCTTTAACGTCTTCCTTTAAGACTTGGAAAACTTGTGACGTAGAGGTTATTTCAAAGCGCAAATGTTCTCGGCCTTATCAGGGAGTAATATTTAAGCATCATATTGAAGGGTGTATTCCCTCTTCCAGGGATCCTTCCCTGCTGTGACTTTTCACGTACCTTGTTACTTGAGACTCCACTCATAAAATAAAATGGTAATTTTTCTTTTACCCCTACTTTCTTTAGTACTCGTAAGTGCGTTTCACGCTGCAGACAACCTTTACCTTAGGATTTAGATTCCATGATCAAGTCCTCTTAGCCTTGGTTCTACTTTCACTTGTCTTCTTTTTGCTTATGTAAAAGAAAAGTTGAAAGTTAAAAAGTACGTGCTAAGTGCCTTCATGCTAGCCTCATGATATAGATGTGATGACAGTCAAGCATTAGCCTCTGTTCGAATTCGTTCTGGAAAACGAGGAGGGAAACCTCGAGCTCGTGCAAAGTAGAGTTACTATGCATGTTTTCCAGCCTGTCCTGTTAACAGTTTTCACATGAGAACATTGGCATGAGTCACGGACTAAAATTAACGCAATGTAGAAAAAAAATCGAATTAGGAAAACAACCTGAGGGACTACATCAAGTGTTGCAAGAGACCTAAGGATTTTCAATAGCCGGTTCAATATTTTAAAAAAATCAGAAAAAAAAATTATAACCTTTTTGGGACAAAAGTGTTTATTACCACAGAGGGTTATTACATTCAGGTCGGTAATTCTATTTCTAAAAGGAAGCTAGATTGGCTTTCGATTTCATTTTCATTTCTAAGAATTGTTCTTCTGAAGTAGAAATATCATGACCCATTGACCCAATCTTTAAATCCGACTTAGCTTTTTGCAGTTAGTTTTGTATCTGCAGCATGGTTAATTTTGCCCCACCCTACTCCCCTTCCTCGACTCTGGGGATATTTTGCGATACAAGGACCGGAAATGAAGCTAAACACCTCAAGTTTGGTTGTTCCTTAGGCTCTGTTCTTCGATATCTTGTCTGCCTTGCATCACAAACCTATCAACACTGGAAGAGCAAAAGCGATCAACGCTTAACACATCGAATAACAAACCTGAAAAAAATTGTATTTAAAATGCAAACTACATCAAGTTGGAGATGACCTTCAGGTTAAAAAAGCCCACACGAACTGTAAAATTATTGTCAAAAAGAAATATTGCACCGAAATCATTTAAAATCTATATAGACGATATCATTTTTCTAATATTAAGATCAAGGGTGAAGGGCAGCTGATTATTTTAAGTTCTCTTTCCCAGCATTCCTGTGAATATTGTAATCCTAGATTAACACCGGATATTCGTTAGAGTTTGTAATAAGATAGAATGCCTAAGATATCTTGTTACACCACCGGCATCGTTGATGTACTGTCAGTATAAAAAGATGAGTTTTGGCAAACTGCTTTAGTAGCTACTCGTAGCTCATCCCAGTAGCTCTTGCACGAAAATTCGGTGCAAAATGAGAGTTCTTATTGCTTTTCTGCTGGTTGGTGGAGCTCTGGCAGGTAAGAGAAATGTTTCTCTAAGTTAGGTCTTGTGTTTGGTGGAAATATTTTGTTGTGCTCCATAATTCCTATTCTGTTATTTTTTAGCGAATCGTTGCTACTTTCTTTCCTTTTTCGTTTATTTTCGGCCCTGTAAGTTCTTGTGCAAATATAACCTCCCAATCTTTATTCCAGTATTGTTTTCTTTTAGTCCATTTTTGCGTTTAGCCTAAGAACTTGGATCTATTGCGTAGGAAAATTTCTTAAGAACACCGGATATATTGGAAAATAATTTCAACGCCATCCGTACCGTTCGATTTTCGATGACGTAGGTGATATCTTTCCATTAGTTTTCTTGACTTGTTTTTCGGTGCGGCTTAAAGCCATGGGCTTATTTCTATTCAGTTCAACGAAACCAAAGTTTGACCAGCTCAAATTCACGGGAAAACCCTCAGTGGAAATTCCTAGCAAATACCTAAGTCACAGGCAGCCCAAACATATCTTGGGGGTTCCTGCATCATGAAAATTACCGAATAGATGTCTTAACAGAGGCACAAACCCAACGTTTCCTTACTTTGAAGTCTGTGTGTTTGTATATTTGTAACAAAATCACTCATTTGGTAAACTAAGTCAATATTTTCTGGAGTGTGGCTCGGGACTTGAACCTCTCAACTTCAGATTTTAATCACTTGCGCATCATTAAAAAAATTCATAATCACGCAAAATGTAACTTGTACAATCTTTTCAATCCATGGCTACTCTGTGCCCTGCAGCCGAAAGCTGCACCGATTCGTAAAATTTGTTTCCTTTGAAGACAAAAATGTATTCTACCAGGATGGCTTGAAAGCCGATTGAGAGGCAAAAGGTAGCCTCGACAAAACGATACGTAGCTTCCAGACGTTATATTTTGCGTGACAACGATATCTCCAAGGAACACTAGAGGGCATGAAATTTGAAGCATAACGGTTCAAATCGCGAGCAATACTACAGGAAATATCGACTTTAGTAGCTAAAGGGCGTTTTTACCGCAGACGAGCACGTAGACGAGAAACTATGGAAAATTAACTTTGATTTCCTCAATTAACACACATATTTAGCATAATAGATATTTCCACAGCGCTTGGGCTGCCTGTGTCTGAAGGGCTTATCCTTACTAGCTTGCCATCTGTTTCTTTGCAGTTCCAGTGCCAATCAGCAAAGAAGAAGAAATCTGCGATCAAGGTACTCTGCAAAAGTTAAAGTATTAGATTTCTTTGCTTACGGTTAGGGTTGGTGGCGACTCTTGTTCTCTTTTCACAGAGTTGATTTAATCAACAGAATAAAAAAAGGAAAAAGAAGAAAGAGAGAGAGAGAGAGATATAGAATAAGAACGGTGAAAGATCGTTTCCTATCCAACAGTAAATGAATATTTATTTAGAAGAAAAAAATTCTTCGTTGTAAACTGTATTCGGGTGTCTTAGTGTTACGTGCTGATGGTATAACGGTTATCAAACTAACAGGAAAAGGATCACCAACATAGGGTGCCTATCTCATAAAACTAAATAATTGCGGTTTGTCTCACAATCAGGAATTTTTGCTCTTCTGTCGTCGAAAATCCTCCTAATTGCTATTGTTCTGAGCAGAACGGAATTGGATTACAACGATAACATCCGAAAGAATTCTTACACAACGAAAATGCACACATCTTTGCTGCGTAAATAAAAATCGCGGGGAAAACTCCAGAACACTATGAGGCAAAGTTTGCATCCGTTTTTCAATCCATTTTAAAAGTGTTGAGTGCTCGATCCGCTCCGGTTTATTTGCGTTAATTGACCCCGAAAAAAACCTTTGGACGATTTGACCTACTCTGTTGACATGTATGTGGAAGATGATCCGATCACATGTACACCTCGTTTTCTCCACGGATGTACGCATGATAGCTCGTCTAAATTTCCAGATTCTTCCACAAATATTACGCAGTCATAATAACCCTTTTTCTCGATGATGGTTTGGTTATTACGTAATATTTCCGGTGTAATTGAGCCTCCTTGGTTTTTTGCCGACGTCAGAACATCAGGGGGAAAGCTCGCTTCTGTTCGTTGTGCATGTGGAAAAGTAAAAGTTTCACGTGAAAGGTTTGTGTTACGTGACCAAAATCAGTGCGTGTTTCGGCTTGCTTTGTCATGCCAGTTATGACAATAGGAAAAATTGATTCGAAAAAAAAACATATTTAAGTTGACATTCTAGCCTTCGCAGATAAGTCTTACTATTTTTAACTAGCTAGAAAGTATTGTTCTCATTTACTTGGTGTTTATAGATGTTCTTCTTAATAAAATTTTCTCATTTGTATTTTTTATTTACCTTTCTTGGTTCTATCAACTTTAATATACAAGTTGCAATTATTGGTTACAGTTACCTTTGGTTAAAGAAATCGCTCCACTCTTTAAAAAAAAATTTAGGTGATAAAGATCTGCTATCTGAAACCTGCCTTCGGATTCGCCAATCGGTCATTGTTAATTTTCCCTCCGTCCATGGCAGGACAATCTGGCGAAACAGGTTGCGGGTCACGTTTAGTAATTTCGTTTGACATTGTTGAAAGGTCAAAGATTTGATGATTGTTTTGATACATGATTCATGTCAGTACATTTGACATATATCAGGAGAATTTATCCTCTTGCCAAGTCTCGTGACAAAGCGTTAGGAACATTTGTTTCACGCCATAACTCAGGGAATGCACGATACAAATAAACAACACTAAAAAGAACGATCAAAGAGCCCAGACAAGCATTTCAAAAGTGGACAATTGTTCGTTTAAAGTTTTATCGTGTAAGCTCATGACGTATTAAGGTTTATTTAGTTTTTAAATCGGGGTGAATTGAACCAATAGTTTATTCTTCGTGTTTTTATGCATTTTCCGCTTTTCACGGGCAAAAGAGGCGTTTTGTATCTCGTCACTTCTGTTCAAAAAGAAATCATAGCCTTTCGTGCCAAACTCCTGAAAGCCTTTCGTGCCAAACTTCGGCTTTACAATTAATAAAAAGCAAATATCCGCCCCTTACACGCCCCCCGACACGCACCAGTTCACGCCCCCAACACGCCCCCTTCCCTCCAAACACACCAACAAACAAGAATTCGTGCCGATTGCCGATTGGTAACTTTCAGTTTTCTGTTATATTGAATCGAAGAGATTTCCTCGATAGTTTACATTTGGAGTTCTGTAGAGCCACAAAAAAAACGTAGACAAAGTTAGGATTCAAAGGTTGCGAGATAAAGAATTTGGGCAAAAAACGCATGAATCAAAGGCATAGGATTACCAGAGGAACTTTTGGGCTAATTAATTTAGAAATCCAGGTGGTCTTTTTTTTGTGGATCTCGGCCAAATCAACTTGTTTTTACGGAAATGCGTTGAAAAACGTGCGCAATCACCATGACGCACAGGAACAAGGAATAAGATAGACAGACAAGTGTTCACGTGGAGGGGTCGTGATCATGCGTAATGCATTAGCACGTGATCTGTAAAACTAACCCGTATTGACGTGACATTTTCTTTTTCTCCCAGCATTTACACGATTTGTGCCCAACCAAAGGTACACTTATCGTTATGTTGCTACCACCGTGACTGGTGTGACAGGAACAACCAATCAAACGACTGGACTTCGCATTGAGGCTACGTGTGAGATCAATGCACTAGCAGACTGCCGCCGTTCTCTCTGGGTTTGTTATTTTGTTATCTTTTCTTGCCTTTTAAAAATATTTTTCTTTTCTGGTCACTTGATGTCAGTGAAGTCATAGTATTGAGCGTTTCTGAAACTTATGAAATTAACCCTTAAACTTCCAAATTCTAATTGATAATTCTCCCCTCCAGCTACTACATATTTTATTAGAAATTAGTTGCGAGAATTTTGTGTTAGATGAAGGCAACAACTTTTACTTGATATGTTTGATCACTCTCATTACCTGTTTGCTGGATAATGTTTGGATATTGTTGGGAGAAGTTAGATATTAATCACTTCTGGGAGTTAAAGGGTTAACGCGCTTTTTGATTTAATGTGGACATAAACTGGATAGGAGCGACCAAGTTGAGGTTTTACATCTGATTGGTCGAGAACGTTTTAAGTGGTCTTAAGTGTGTATGCATATGGGGGATGAATGATGGAAAAAAGTTTTTGGAAGCAGTAATCTTGTCACATAATTGGCTCTTCTCTAGGTTAGTGAATCTTACTGTTGGATTCATTTTGCGTTGTTGAAGTATTAACACTTAGTCTCCTTGGTAATAATAATAAAAAAAAAATAATAATAATTATGGGAATTAACCCTTTGACTCCTAGAAATGATTAATAGAGAACTTTTCGCTAAAATAATCATACATTATCCTACAAAAAGGTCTTCAGAAAACTCCAACTCATCTGGAAGAAGTTGTTATTTTGATCTAACACTAAATTCTCATAACTTATTCACAAGAAAGTGTGTAGCAGATAGAGGGGAGAATTAGCAATCAGATCTTAGGAGTGAAAGGGTTAAGTAACCGATATTCCACCAAGTGGCTCTTCAAGTCCACTATTTGTAGTTCTTCCAGAGTTCAGTTAGAGGACGAAATGAAAAGAGAACAGGAACTTTTGTTGAGATATTGTTGTGACTTGGCTTTTCATTTCATATATTCTTTTGAACAGCCTCAACGAACATAATCGAGATTTTAATCGAGGAAGTCCCCGCACATTCATAAAACTTTAACATAATCTGCAGGTGAAAGATGTAAGAATCTTCGAAGCCTCACCTAACGGAGAAAAAGACTTCAAATCATCCCCCAACCAGGAAAGTTTCAAGAGGGCACTCGAGGCAAACCACCTGGTTTTCTCAGAACGCAGAGGCCGTTTTGTCATGGTGCTGCCGGTTAAGACAGAACCTGTGTACATCACCAATATCAAGCGTGGTATTTTGAGTGCACTGCAATTGCAGTTTAGCGAAAAACCACAAGAAATGATTCACGAGGTAGCTTCATTTAGTAAAATTATACATTGTGGTGAACAACAACACAAGGTCCTAAAGTTAAAACCAAAAGTTACTCTGAGGAATATCAACATATGAATTATACTTTTGACTCTAAGTACTGAACCCTTCTTCATAGGCTCAGAGATTGTATTTCTCCTTGGAGAGACTGAAAGATTTTAAGCTAGTGTTGTTTCTACTTTCATTCAATGACATGCGAGAAAAAAAAAAAAAACTGGGGAATCAACGAGAAGACAGTTAACTTCTGCAAGCCATGAAAGGCAATCTTTTGTGTTTAAGGACCAAAGTTGAGCCTCTCAACTTTGTTGGGAAATCTGCAACCAAAAAACGCGAAAACCAAAACGCAAGAAAAAAATTGAGACTTCCTGCAAACAGGCGATAATTTCGAAAAAAAAAAAAAAGCTAACTGATGTAAATAACAAACCAAATCTTGTTTTAGGTGGACTTGGTGGTTTTAATTAATTCTCAGCCATAATAACGGTGTCAGTTGGATGCCATAATTTGGAAAGGATGAGTGATTTAGAATCAGCTAGAGGGTAAAAATGCCATTCCAACCATTGGGTTACAAAAAAGGCAAACAAACAAACGAAAAAAACAGCAAATTAAAAACAAAATTTCAACTAAACACTGCACAGTTGTTTCAAGTGGAACCTATCCTGTTGATCAAGGTAACTGATTAACTGATCAACTGTAACCAATTTTCAAGTAACTACCTAATAGGGACAAAGAAAGACAAAACAAAACAATAACTAAACGGCTAACAAACCAACAGACAAACAAAATAACAAATTTTCGATCTATTTTCATATCTTCTTACATTTCAGGTTGATGTGACAGGAAACTGTACATCCGAATACAAGATTGTGAACAAACAAATAGTGGAAAGCGAAATCACCAAGAAAAGGGATCTTTCCAACTGTACCAGTCGATCACACAATATCACCAAGCTGAACCCAGTTACATATGACGTGAACTCGGTGAGTAACAATCAAGAATGAACCGTGTTTAATTCGGTAATGTCGATAGTAAAAAAAAAACGTCGCCAATATAAGTATAAAGATGTGAAACTCTAAATTGACGAGTTCATTACAAAAAAAATTATAAACACTGCGCAACCATTGCCTTAAGTTCAACGAACACAAATCTAAGCAAGATAAAGGAAAAAGACCAAGAGAGATGATAGATTTTAAGGTAACAAAAAAAAAGTTTTTTTTTTCAAAAATTTTAATGACAGAAAATAACTTTCATTTAAGCTGCGGATTGAAAATCGAGTCAAACAATGATCCTAGCAAGTGAGCAGCAATTTAACCCTTTACACCCAAACATCAGTATGCATATTCTCCATACTATTCTCTGTAAATTTCTCGTAGAGCTGACAAGTAGAATTTGTTTAAAAATCGAGAGCTTAACCAGTTGGTAATCATTTCCTTGATTCTCGTGGCCTCAATATTTGATTCAGGGCTGATTTTGTAAGGAGAAACTAGAAGCTGGTCATTCTTAGAGGTTAAAGGGTTAATAATTGCAGAAAAGAAGCCTGGAAAATTCAGGCTTCGTAGGGATTTGAACCTTTGCTTCTCATATAACAATGTGGGCCTTTCTACCAACCTAGCTACGAAGCCACGCGTTGAGAGCAAGGCAAATTTCTATCCTGTCACGAGGGTAAGACAAAGAAAAAAAAGCCGAATATCCATGGGGAATCGAACCTCAAACCTATGCTCTACCGCTGAGATAATGGAAACTCTATGGCGTAAGCCAGGCCAGTGCTAGTTTCCTGTATACTGTTAAGATGAGCAATGTCGAAAGCGTTGTTTAGGTAGGTAGAATAAGAGAGAGGGTAGATTTTGATCTTAGGAATGAAATTTTTTTAGCCTTGTCACGAGCTTGAATGTTTTTTTGCAGCAAATACAAGGTCCTCTCAACTCAACAAGCTTCTGCCGTTACATTGTGCGTGAAAAGCACGTTAAGACTGTGGAATGTAACGAAACACACCTTATGCGACCATTCAGCTACAATGCGGCTGGAGTGACAACTAATGTCACGTAAGTGTTCCTTTGGAAAGATAGTGCGTTACCTATATCATTTTGACTCGTGTATTCTTTTGATGTCACATAGTATATAAAGAACAATTGCTCGCCGGCACTTTAAAAGGCGGGGAAGTTAGACTTTTCTTTTTCGCAATTTCTTACAGGGTGAATTTGACCCTTGAATCGGTACGCATGACGTTCTTCTTCGCGGACGAAATGAAATTTCCAGGTAATGTTCTCTTTTTAAATTCTACACACTCAAATTTGGAATGCTAACATTATTTCTGAACTCTTTACAAAGCAAAATAGATTTCGTTAATCAGAGTTGCTTAATTGTAAGAGAAGGGGGCCTATCAAATACTGTCTGATGTACTGAAAACTATATGCCTTACGTCCATGCGTTTCCCTGGGATTTTTAAAATGCTTCCTAAGCCAAACTAGTATCTACTATTGTAGAGATTTTGACATGGTAGGAGGAGTGCGAAACTGGGTTTATTGGGAATGAGCGGTAGCTTGTTAAGGAAGGAAACAATGTAGGAAACCCAATCCGCAATCCTCTCGTGGGAATACGGATAATTTCTAGGTTGAAGTTAAACCAGCTGTGAGTAGAGGTATCTGCGTAGACTAGTAGGAATGCCATTTTTCTGTTGCCTCCGCTAAGTTAAGGAATTCGCCTCCTTCTCATCTACGTCATTTTAAATTCTCAGCATCTTTTTCCATTCATGACTTCAGCATTATATGGAATATTTCATCGTTCATGCGTCGCAATGCTGACCTGCAATTTATTGGACTGTTGTTAGTATCATATCAGTGTGGCGGTCTCTAGTTGTCTACATAAGGAAGTTTAGCTTTCCCTTAAGACTCTGTAAGAGCATTTAGGCTTTGTAAAATTTATTATCGACATTATTATCAATAGTATTGAATGTTATCGTTTTCTATTTTTGTAGTAGAAGAAGCGGTTGTGTATTTGAAATTGAATTCATAATTTTCACTCTTTGAACAGAGATGAGAAAATCAAACATGTTTTACGAGCAATCTTTGCCGAAAGCTGAGGTAGAGCCAGTTTATGAGACATCCTCTAAGAGCGCAGAGGACGTTTTAGAGGGCTTGATCAAGATCCTTCCTATCAACGAAACCAAACCGAGCACGGTGACTAAATTCACCCGTTTGGTCTTCTCAATCCGGAAACTCGACGTAAACGCTCTGAAGAATGTCTGGACTCGATTTTACAACTGCGATGAACAACAAGAAGGCGAGTTCACGAAGAAACAGTGCAAGAAATCACAGTGAGTCTTTGTTTTAACATTAGTATGCATATTCTCCATACTGTTCTCTATACATTTTCTGTGTTGGTTGACAAGGAGAATTTTTTTAACAATCAAGAGCTTCTTGGTCACTTTCCTTATTCTCCTGACCTTAATTTGTGATACAGGGATGATGTGGTAAGGAGAAATTACATGCTGGTCACTCTTAGGGGTCAAAGGGCTAATTAAGACAACTCAGGGGGAAGTACAATTCTACATGACGTAAAGAATTCTATTCTATCCAAACATACTCCCGCTGGGTTAAATATTTTCTGCATATTAACAAATGTTGCTTGGATTGATGGTTCTTCGAATAAAATGATGGATTAGACTAGGAGAGGTAGAGGAATGTTGAAAGCTATGAAGGAGAGTAAATTTTAAAACTCTCATTTCAAAGTAAACAGAAGGAACTATCTTTGAGTTGACTACTTACAATCCACCACTAAACCTCTCAGTGCTATGTGACATTATCACGTATCCCTGAGACCGTTCCATCTTGATTTGAAGTATCCGTGTCCCTCATTCCCTTTCCAAACAGAGGCGAACTACGAGTACAATTTGGGAAGTAAAATAGTCTCCTTCGTAATCGCCCTGTAGAAAGTCAGCGATGCTCCAATGCCCACCCCCTCCCCCTTCCCTTAGACTTTGGTAGGGGGAGAAGGGTGACATCAGAAAGAACAACTAATAAGGCGATGGGGAAGGTTTATGGTACATTTGTGATATTACTCTTAAGGTTTTCATAAGGCCGGAATCAACGTGATCGCAACTGCTAATCAAAACAAAACAGAAATACCACAAGTGCCAGCAGAACCTCAAAGGAAAAACAAGCAGACCTCTTGAAGCGCGGGAAAACGTTACAGGTCGCGATCAGCTTTCAGTACAAATCTAAATGCAAAGCAAGACAAAACAAAGCTAACTCCGGATCCATTTCAACAATCAGTCGACATTAATTACTTTTTCCTTCTTTGTTTTTTCAGGGCGTATTTGCTTGACGCTTTCACGCAGTGCGGTACCACCCCGTGCTTGAGATACATAATTGAGGCCATCCGCGACTACAATCAAGTTAAACCTGAACATATGGCTTACCTATTGAATGGAATCAGTGCCGCGCGAAATCCAGCTCCATATCTCTTCGACGAAATGATCGTAAGCGATTTTTCATTTTTCTTATATTTGAATCGAGAAGATTTCTTTATAGCCCCTTGGAGCTCCTCAACTGCCCTCACGTTAAAAAATTTAGTCTTCACGTGGTTTTGTTTATACATCCTTTCCCTTGAAAGGTTTAATTTGCCCACTTTTGTAAGCCTTTAGGAAAGTACCATATACTTTTTTTGGCTGGAAAGTACCATATACTTTTTTTGTTACCTTTGCAGGATTTTCTAAGACGGAGGAGTGATTTACCCACAACCACACTACTTTCCCTTGGAACCATGATCCGGAAGTACTGTCAACGTACACCAAAAGATTGCTTGAGAGAATCTGTAAGTTTTGGTTACAAGCATCACAAAGCTTTTAACATAATGACCTCATCTATGCATGCCAATAAAAATCCACATCGAATTTCTGCAGTTTTTCCGCTCTTTTCTTTTTTTGACAATTTGTGTTTGTTCTTGTTTGTATTCAGGACTCTGCTGTGATGCGTGCGGTCTCCTTCTTAGAGGAGCAACTTCCAAAGAACTGTGAGGCCACCTCATATGACATTGATGACGTCATTATCACCCTAAAAGCTATTGGCAATGCAGGACTTATGCACTCCAAAGCAAAAGAGCTTGTGAAATGCTCACAAGGAGCCAACTTCCTCAATATCTCTGTAGTTGCCATAGAGACCATTCGAAGCATGCCTTTCTGCCCAGATACGTGGAATGTTCTGGGAAGTGAGGTGTTTGGTGACTATGGCAATGACCCCGAGGTGCGTCTGCAGGCTTACCTTGCCTTAATGAAGTATCCCGATGAAAAAACGATCAGATACGTGGCACAAGTACTGGATGGTGAAGTCAATACCCAGGTTGGCGCCTTCGTCAGCAGCCATCTCAAACAGATGAATGACTCTGTTGAGCCCACTTATGGCAAGAGGTAAGTTTTTGTTGTTCAACACCCCCTTGATACCCTTTCACACAAAGCTGATGTTCCTTTTCTCTAAGAGGTGCAAAAGTTTGGAAAGGATAAAAAAAATCCTTATTTTGTGTATATAGAGAATGGAACATCACACAGCTGCAGTTGTTGCCGCCCCTACGTGCCCCTTAATTTTGAAATGATGGATGACTCTTTTTAACAACACTCTAACAGATTGAGTGAACTAATCAAGAAAGCTCTGAAACAGCGGACAACCCCTCTGCGTGATTTCAACACCACCTACAAGTCGCAGTTCTTACAGAAAAGTTATTTGAATGGTGAGTGTCCGCTATACATAAACGGAATCTTTTCCTCTTATTGCTCCTGTTGTCTGTTATGTCTGCAACTGAACTCCTACAATTTGATTTGTTTCTTTTTCCTTCTAGAGGAAAATAATCTGGGCTTCAGCACAGAAAGTCATGTGATCTACCACCCGGAGAGCCTTGTCCCGAGAAGCGCAGAACTCAATGTGACCCTTGACCTATGGGGCGGGGCTATCCCGGTGGTCGAGACAAGCACAAGGCTTGAGGGCCTGGAGATCATTTGGGAGAAGCTTTTTGGACACAAAGGGTACTTTCCTGAAAGTCATATCTCGGGGCTCATGAAAACACCAGAGAAGAGCGAAAATGAGGCCAGAGAAATTCAGAAGAGGAGTGTAGACAACGTAATTGACTTGGAAACTCTTGATAGGAAGGTGAGAACAGCTTCAATGGGGCACAGTGAATTGAGAGGCATCCCATCTCGGGAAGGCCAAGCTAAAGTACAGGCTTCCCATCTTTTTGCTTCCCATGGCGAAAAGTTTAAGGCATCTTAAAAAAAAGAAACAGTAATACCTCTCTCTTTGACTTAATTTTCTCAGGAATTACTTTTATTCATCCATTCTTCTTTGCTTTTTATTTTAATTCATTCTTGTTTCTCTGTATCAAATCATTTCGTATAAGTGTCAAAAGCTATGTGCTAGATGTTAAAATTTCGTTAAGAGAAAAAGCAATGTTTGGATACGGGTACTAGAGTACAATAAATGTTTAAAGACTAAATTTACTTATGTTATTTTTAACGCAGGTTAACCTTCGCAAGATGACGCCCAGTGGTCTTCTTTCTCTGAAGTTGTTTGGCAATGAACTTGACTTGTTCAGATTGAAGGATCTCGAATGGTTGGAGGATGATGATATTCCCATCGCTGATCTGATCGAACTGTTGCGAGCTCTTTCAAAAGGAGTTGACAAGACTTTCACCAAAAGTTTTCTGTTCTTGGAAGAGACTTATATCATTCCGACATGCCTTGGAATACCGCTGAACCTAAGTATCAATGGTACATCTGTCACCAGTGTGCACGTACAAGGAAAGGCTGACCTATTGAGCCTTTTCTGGGGTAACAAGAGGGCTGTTGTCAAAGGAACTGTAAAGCCAAGGTAACGAAAAGAAGTATTCGTCAACTTTTAGGAGGTATCATCCTAAATTTTAGTTCAAGTGACTATAAATCTACTTGTAATATTGATTAAGGGAGGTCTTTGAAAAAGGGATAATCCTGAGGTCCAAAATGTACTAACAGCAGACAAATGATACAAGAGTTATATGCATTTTTAGGCTAACGTTTGCTATTTTGGTATAAACCTAAACTGGAATTTCATCGATCATAAATTTGTTTGTTGTTTAAATTAATTCATTTCGTTCTTCTATCATTCCATAGTGCTGCCATCGTGATCTCTGGAAAGGTTACATTGGATGCCTTCCACCTATCAACAGGCGTTCTTCTGAATGGTTCAATTTCCACTTCCACCGAATTACAAGGAAATTTAACCTACAGTCAGGAGCAAGGATTAAAGTCACATTTCAATGTCACCGACAAGCCACAGGAGATTTTGAACATCACGTAAGAACAATAGCCCTCCTTTTTATTTTGTTATCACGTACTTTCCGTCGTAGCGTCTGTTTAAAGTACCGATTGTAATGTCTATGACGCAACTTCACTATATAGAACAAAATCGTCACATAATGTTGCGTTGACCCCAATTGGAGATCCATTTTGAAGGCTCATAATTATAAATTTATGGATGTTGACACAAAGCTCCTCGAATGCTTTCCACGGCGTCATCTGACCCCATTAAATTTATTTATTCAGTATTTTTGTCAGTTGTAGTTATCCTGAAATTTCATCTTCACTTTTCAGTTGATCTTAATTTTCATCCCGTGTAACCTAGGGGATAGTTGCATTTATAGAATTTCTCATTGCGTTTAAGTTGATTCATCATCCATCGTCTTTCCTCTTTAGAACTTCTCTTTTCCATCATTTCAACAACGAAGAGATCCCGATCCGTGGAGTGGACCATCGCAACACGGTATGAATTTCCGCTTATAACTATTCATGCAGCGGGTTAGGAGAACCTAGTTTCATTTGCTTTTGATGTTTTCGTCTTATCCCGGATAAATAAAAATTCGAATGATGGGTAACTGCCATACCTTAAGTTACTATTTTGAGAAAATAAGAAAGTTATCGATTTTTCATTTCAGACTGGTATCTGCACCACCGACATTTTCAACAGTACTAAGATACTCGGCCTCAATTTGTGTTCCAACATCTCCATACCAGTGGCCTGGTACAATAAAACTGCTCCATT
Organism: Pocillopora verrucosa; assembly: GCF_036669915.1. Taxonomy (NCBI): domain Eukaryota; kingdom Metazoa; phylum Cnidaria; class Anthozoa; order Scleractinia; family Pocilloporidae; genus Pocillopora; species Pocillopora verrucosa. The sequence goes on along the minus strand of NC_089315.1, from coordinate 26,535,625 downwards.
CTTCCCTCTTACTGGTCCTTCCAACTTCTCCGTCTACTTAAACAGAACCGATCCATTACTGAAAAACTTAAAAATGGAGGTCAACTTCACGAAGCCAGACAAACACACGAACAAGACGGCCATTTCCGTTTCTACTCCTGGAGCAAGCTACGAAAGGAGGTTCTTCTGCAATATCACCTCTAACAAAACTGAAGAGATGTATCGCTGGAATATAAGCGTTGGTGCCGACCACGAGAACGCCACCACGATTGATTATATCTTCGTTCCCATCTCCAAAGCCGTTAATATCACTCTCAATGTGGCAAGGAATCTCACAGCTTTCTACTTCCACCGCACCTGCCACAAGACACACAAAATCAAGTATGGGTTGGCAATGAATGCCACTCTCTTCAACAAGTCCTTTCACCACAGTTTCTTTATGATGAATGACACGCACAAGTGGCACTTGGAAACAAACATCACTGTTAAGAACACCACAGAGAGCATTCCTATCTCCGTTCTTTACCTCAACACGTCCATCAACCTCAACGGAAATACGACAGGTAACATGACACTAAAAATTACTCACCGCCCGCTCAACCTGACTTTGCACTTGCGCGGCCAACATAACATGACTACTCGTACCTCGAATGTGACTTGGAATGTCAGCTGCCCAACGTGGAGCACACCGATTCTGAACAATAACATCACAATAAACGTCAGTTACGTCAATACTACAAGCTTCTACAAGACCCATGTGAACGTATTCAACAACGGGACCCAGGTGCTGTCCTGTTATAAGGCATATCGTAACTCTACGGAGAAAAACATCACTGTCTTCTTCTGCAACGCCACAGCCTTCAACAGGACCTCCTCGCTGAACATGACTGTGACGAACGCAACCGACAGTATCAAGATTTGTCATTTGAATATCACTCACCAGAATAGATCAATCGCATTAAACACCACCTGGATGTACAACCACGAGGTTAGAAATGTCAGCCTAAACATCACCTATTTAAACCATTCAGTTGTGCTGTCAGGCTCTTTGAAGAACTACACCTTGGAGAAGGGATTCTGCTTCAACAGCGCCTATTTCAACGGAACTCACCATAACTTCACTCTATTGTCAACGTGCTTAAGCTATTTTAATGCTACTGAAAGGAAATCCTTGATCTTGAACATTACCAGCCTCAACTCAACTGCCACTATGAACACAACCTGGTTCGCCAAACCGACAGCGAGAGGAATCTTGGTTAACTGCACCTACCAGAACAGGACAATTTTCAACATGACAGCAACTTACTCAAACACCACTACTACTAGGAATCTCCATTTCAACCTGTCCATGGGTAACTGGAGTGCAGAGTTAAATCATACTTACTTCTCCACTGAAATGTTGCCGGAGGTTGATCAAATTCGCAGCATTAATATCACGCACAGGATCAGGAACGGTACATCTTCCTGGATGAATGCCTCATACGTTTTCACTTTCTTCAATACTACCGCGAAAAAGGACCTCATTGTCAACCTCACCTTCACTAACCGTACCTATGGAGCACAAGTTAACATGGTTAATAAGACCACGACTGAGATGGTTCATCACATCCTTAGAATCACTGGTTACACTCCAAACAGGACAGTCAGCTGGATGGGTGTCTTGACCAATTCCTCCAAGGTGTTCAACTTGGCATCCGTTTTGCAGTACCAACCAAAGAAAATTCTCAACCAAACATTTGTTTGGAACAAAGAAATCAGTCAGGTTAATGTCTCCATCGATTTCCTGCCAAACGTTTCTTTCAGTCTAAACTGCTCTGGAACCTTCAATACCAGCATCAGAGCAAACGCAAACGCCACGGTTTACAACAACACCCTTCTGTGGAATGGATTTGTGAGCAACATGAGCGTGGTGTCTAACTTAACCTTATGGAACCGTACTATCGAATTTGTGACCAAGACATGTAATAAGTCCCACAGTGCCTTCTTTAATCTGAGCACATGGCATCACTTCAATAAAACGGCATTTAATGGCTCCATTACCTGGTCCATCAACGCCACAGAGAGAGTGTCCTATTTCAATATCACCTCAAGGAACGTTACTTGGTTCCTCAAGATGTTCTCACTCAACGACACGCACTTCAACAACACCATTTACAGAATTAACGGCAGTGAAATGTATGTAGAGTGGAGCAGAGAGGTTAGAGGTGACAACACCGCATACGACGTATTGAACATGACATCTGTCAGATACGAATGGAGCGCCTTGAATAATCTCACTTTCCACATACCAACCAAGCTGGCGAACATTACTCTAAACGCAACGTTGGCTGGAGTAAACATGACCAAGTTCCGAACACACTTCAAATACGTTTTGAAGAACATCACTCAGGAGATGCTGCTGTGGAATTATACCAAAGAAAATATCGCCCAGAATCTCTTTAATCTCACCATACATCTACTTAATACCACCTCCCACAGCATCCCTAACGTCACCGTAAATTACCAAAGGTACTTCCAAGGCGACACATTTAACTATTCACTCTTCTACAACAACCTGGCAAATACTATTCTGAAGATCAAAGAAAGCAATGTTACGCTGGAAAATATTACGGAAGAGCTGATCGTGATTCTCCAGAACTTCACCGATCATGTCAATACCACTGCTTTTCTGGGAAACATCTCGAACATCATTGCGAACACGACATGGTACAATCAAACATGTGAAACATTTATTTTCAATTTGACTGAGTGGGGAAGAAACGCTTCGAAAAATTTTACTGTGTTGTTGAATAGAACAGTCAGCGAGATTGGAAACTGGACAATTAATAACAAGACAGTAAATTACTACCTAAAAACTTACCTACCTGGTGTCCAAAATCTTACGATAGAAATACTCAATGAAACTGTCAACTTCACTCAAGCTATGGTCAACGTGAGCTTGGTGTTTAGAAATTTCACCCACAATGTTACTGAGTACATCCTGAATGTCACGCACCCTGTGTTATACAGCATCTCCAGGCAAATACTCGTCAACATAACAGGATATATCAACAATTCTTCATTCCTTGGAGGAGTCGCGTACCCAGTCTGGCAGAACTTTACCGAAGTGGCTGACATCAGTGTTTTCAATTTAACCTACGAACTCTTCCACAACTGGACCATCTGCGATTCATCCTTCGAATGGTTCCTATCATCGCTTCACTATCCAATGAACATCACCCTGTCCTTCCATAATATCACTTCTGACGCCACCTTGTACCAAGCCATCGAAGGCCTGTTAAATAAAACTCTTGAGATGTACAACGCAACGGTCCGATCCCCGGCTTGCCGAATGAACCGTAGCCATGAGTGGCTGGTGAACGTCACAGACCTTGCTGTTATTTTAGTTAATGACACCGTTAATGTCCTGAACGTGACAAGCTTAAAGACCACTCAAGAAATTATCGAGCTCTACATCAATCGCACTCACAATATGACATCTCAACTTTGGAATATGACAGTCCAGATCCTCACTGCAACCAATTTCAGCGAACCTCCACAGAAATCATGGGAAATGATGAATTTCACGGCTCACTATCACAACTGGACCCACAGGTATTAAAATAATGATAGTGGAAATAGATACTGTACGAAGAAAAACTTTCTAGATGGACCACTCTTAAGAGTAAGTTGCATTGTACAGAACATGATTCTCATGCAATCTTTTATAGGTTAGACGAAGAGGACTTAAAATCGTAGAGTATACTGTTAAGTTGAATGTAAGATCAATCTTGATTGCCATCTTCCTTTGACAGTATGCCTTGGACCCGTCCAGTTCTGAAGAAGTGGAACTCAACTATGTTGGAAGTGATAACTGTTATGCGAAACCACAGTTGGCAAAGTTACACCCGATACTACTTCCCACGAGTGGTTCGATACACAGCTGAGCCAATAGAGAGTGATATTTATGTCACAGCGTGGTTCCTCCGACATTTCCCATCTAACACCACTCTGAATCAGAAGCAGATGAACAGTTCCTTCACCTACCCCATGCGGATAAACTACACTCAGTTCCTCCATCTTTGGGCTGAAGGTTACATTAACATGACCGCCTGCTCTCTAAATGCCACCCGAAACGCGACAGAATTCATCTTAAACGGCACCTACAACTTCACAGTGTTGGCCGTTAACATTACCACAAATTGGACGCAGACCTTTTACAACTTCACCTTCACTCTGGTTAACTCTACGGCCAGCTTTATTAATGGCTCGCTGGTCAATGAGACGATTTTTCACAATGCACATCTCCCAAAATACTTCTACTTCAATCTGATGAACTTCACCATGAATATCACGGATCACGCCTTCAACTACTCCATGTGCATGCTGGACCAGACTTTGCGTGAGTACGTGAATAAGACCCTCTCACCTGTAATTACGACATGGAGGACACTGAAGGCCCTTAATGAGCTGAAACCAGAGGATATCGTTGAGATGCTTCAACCGAAAAGTAAGTCCTATGGCGTGGCGTTGGATTCCCGCCGTCTCTTATCTAGGGGTCATAAACAAGAACCCTGCCTTTACAACGTTGTGACGCAAAATAAACGTCACCTTTTTTCAAGAAAACATTTGCTGGACACAGCCTCCTTTGACCAGTAACTGTGTCAATTGTTCAAAATTCTCTATGACTGATTTTCTGGTCTTCAATTTGCAATGATGTTTTGAATACTTTTGTTCAGGCGCGAATAATAAAATTAGTTGCAGCTTTTGATAACCCTTTGACCAAACCTGCTGTTTATTAACTTGCGCATTTTTCACGTATCTCCTAACTAGACCAAACTGGCATGATCTTCGGAAAGAATATCTACACTTTTGACAAGCGTTACTTCCGCTTCCCTTGGATTAAGGGATCTAACTGTGAGTATTTGGTGAGCCGTGACTTCAAGGACGGAAACTTCACCATACTTTCTTCGCCTGAGGTTATCGTCATCATCACACGGGATGCTTTAGTGAATATTCACCGCAATGGTGAGGTCATTTCCCAAGGAATCACCGGGATGGACAAAACAAACGGTTTGACGCGCGATTTCTTTAAGGAGCTTCCTGTGAAATTCGAGAACACAACTATTGTACGAGATGGTCCATTCATCAATTTGACCAATGACTTTGGCTTCTCTGTCGAGTGTGATATGGAGCACTTCGTGTGCAGTTACGAAGTGTCTGGATTCTATCATAACAGAACGGCTGGTATGTAATGAGACTTTTAAATACTTTAATCAGTAGAGTTAGTTTTTTCGGTAGGGCAAGCCGATAAACTCATAACGCGAAATCGACTTACGTGGTTCGATTTGGCACCATGACGAGATGGAAATAAAATTTTGATAAATCTTGACAGCACCATTCCTCAGAACTACATCTAATTTTCTGCCGAACAGTTAGGCTTCAATATTACCTGCAACCTTCAAATGTATGTCAACATTGATTTACTTCGTAAAACGACAGATACATAGAAACATTCTATTGAAGCAGATCAGAATCGTGAAAAAGGAACCCAGGTCGCAATGCATTACTGACGTGTTCATGTCTTTGCCGGATTGTTTTTCCTCTTGTCTAAGTTTAATGTGGCTTGTGGATATATGAAGGACTGGTAACGAAACTAGATAAAGAAGTAGAGCTTTTCTTCAGAAATGAATGAGTAATTTTCCTTTGAACTCAGGTATCCTTGGTACTAATAATGGTGAACCTAGTGATGACTGGATATCTCCAAATGGCAAGAATCGAACTCAAGTTTCCGACTTCGTCAGCTCGTGGCGTGTGGCCGGTGACTGCAATGTGAAACCTGGTATCGAAGTGAAACAAATACCTTGCAATAGAGACGAGTCAGCGATAAAACGCTGCAGTGAGCTCTTCCTAAACAAGTCCTCGCCGCTTAGCAAATGCTTTTCAGAGGTATATCACTAGTTTCGCTAGAAGTTGTTAAGTGGAAAGTGAACTTGGTTTACACTCCAGAACCTTTTCAAATGCATCTCTACAACGGTTTTTTTTAGGACACACAACAACGGCAATAAACATTCTTATTCAGATTCGTGAAAATGTTAATAATGCTTTGAAAACTGGACATTCTTTAACCTTATCATAAAATTCCGCATGGATACTTAGATTATATTAACTACTTTAAATAAGAGCCAACAAAGTGCTTACTATTGCAAAAAGCTGTGGCGCTCTTATAGCGGAATTATCTAGATATTATCTAGAGTTTTCCTCGAGGACTTCATGATGTCTACATGAAGTCCCCGATGACTTCATGATGATGTTCAAACTTAGGGCATGTACGCTATGAGGGGTTCAATTCTGCCCGTTGACGTAAATTTCAAAGGGAATCGTGAGAAACAACCGCTGTCTTGCAAACCAAGGTGAAAAGAAGGTTAAAACGTCGGATTCGAATCATCGCTGGTATCTTAATTCTTACGTTTCATTATTTGCATTCTGTACCTTAACTTGGCAACATTTCTGAGCTTCCCTGTTCTCCAATTTCAGGTTAATCCAGTCGACTTTGCAGCTGCATGCAAAGCAGAATACAAGGATTGTGACGTCTCTGCACCGGTGAGAACCCTGCATTGCAATGTGACGGCAGCTTACATCCGACAATGTAAACGCCATGGAATTGAGGTTTCTCTGCCTGACGAATGCAGTAAGTTCGATATTCTCCACTTTTGTGACAAATTGAATAGTTTTTTCACCGTAGGGACGAAAGAAAAGATTGTCCTTTATCCGCAGAAAACAAACCGCCTCGCCCCTTCTTTCTTCTTCAACCCACCAAGTCAGTAGAGCATTCGGTGCAATATTTCATCCTTATCTCTCAATTTTCGAATGATTTTTTTTTATTTATGAGCTCTTCTACAAAACAAACATGTGAATATAAGATCCGCCAGAGTTAGGTTACGTCTATCGAACCTTGCGCATTATTTGGTATTTACACAGATATAAACATATACACGTCAACTGAAAATTTCTTCTTTCGAAACGGACTGCACCTAAAATTACAATCCACTAGCCAGAAGTGATAAGGAACTAAATTTTTTGACTTATTATTATTAGTAGTATTATCCTCGCAGTTTTGTGTATAGCATTGAAATATTGCAAAAGGGATAATGGTATATTTCAGCATTTTTTCATGTCTTTCTTTTAACGTCTGTGGTTCTTTTTCCTATCAATTCCAAGAATTTGCAGTCTCTTTTCAATCTTTTTATATCGTTTGAGTGCCCTGATTTTCACTCTATAGCGAAACCACCTTTACCACAGTAAATCAAAAAAAATTATTCAGTGATAGTGATATTATAGTGAATGAAGGGTTAAATAAAGTTGTTGATGAATTACTGCTGAGGAGGTTTGACGGCTAAAGCAAGCAACCACGGGGAATAATTTGGTTTGAATTCATTGCTCGGCCCGGCATTCAAATTGTCAATGTCAGTGACCTCGGAAACAGCAGTCCCACTTTAATCTTGTTGAGAGAGTATTTGGGTCACCTATTTCCTTTTGTCCACAGCATCTTGTGAAGTTGGAAGCAACATGCATGAGAAGAACTCGACATGGAAAGAGAAACCCTCGAGTAAAGTGGACATTGTTTTCGTGTGCAGCGAGGGTGAAGATATGGAGCCTGTGGCCGCTCTATTACCTTCATTTACACAGCAGATCGACCAATATATGAAGAAAGAGGGGATGTCACCGCAGTTTGGTCTTGTGGGGTTCAGCGGTAAAGTGCCAGTGCACAGGCCCGGTCATGAGCATACTATTAAGGGTCAGCTCTTTAATAGCGCCAAGTACTTCACAACTGACGTCATCAGGAACATGAGATTCGTCCCAAGGTTAGATTTGAATCCTTGCAAACCGTACTTGGTGAAGAGCAAATGAGCTTAGTGTAGAACCTAGCTAGACAGGCTTTCCGTGGCTTTTAAGAGACCTAAAAAATACTTTGGTGGGAAAACAGACACTTGGAGACACTTTGCCATTGAAACACGGATTGAACGGCTGCTTATCCCATGAAAAATGCAAGTGGTGCAGTTCGGTAAATGGATGCCCACCATAACACAGGGTCTGAAAATCGTGCATTCAAACCTTTCATAAAACTATAACATCTTAGGCGGGTAGAAAAAATGACTTGAAAGGCTTGAAGGATAAAAACAAACAGATACAGATAAAAATAGCGCACATGTCTTAAGAGATTTGTATCGTTCAATTTTCAGGAGCAATAGGGAATTCCCAGAAAGCGATGGCTATCTTGGCTTGATGAAGGCTGCCGAATATCCATTCCGACCTGCTGCCTCCAAGCTCATTGTCCTCGTCACGAACAGCATCCGAGTCAATCATAGCAACATTTCCAGTGAAACAGTCGTCAAGGCTCTGAAGGATATCGGTGCAAGACTTGTCTTGATCGGGAAGTTTCCGTAAGTAACTTGTGGATATTTTTATATGTAACAGAATTTTGGCTTTGTGGCCGATGAAGTCGCCCGGAACGTTTAAAAGCGCGATGCTGTGGATAACCAACTGCACAAAACCTTAATAAGTTTGCCAATTGAATGGGGTGGTGATAGATTAACCTCTTTTTGTCGTTAGGGTCTGCTAGTTGCGTAAAGTTAATAGATCAAGTGCAAGGAGAATTTAACATGATCACTCTGTCCAATTTTAATGTTGATAGGTTGGCGTGCCGATCAAACGCTCAGTGAAACAAGTTTCACTTGTTCGTCACCTATGTATCCGAAGTTTCACCTTATTGCAATTGACGTTCTCATATTCTGCCAAATTCTCTTGGAGTGGTCAACGGAACCCAATCGCTTCACAGATAGAAAAAAATTTCGGGGATTTAACCCTTATTTGCCTTATTTGGTGACTTTACTAGTTACTTATTCTTTATTTATTTCTTTCAATTGCTTCTGTCATTTAGGCTTAAGAGGGCCATTGCAATAGACACTTTCAATAATGCCTACACGAAGAAAGGAATTTCGAAAGCCGAAACGAAGTCACTTATAAAAATCTACCGACCACCTCAAAATGACGAATACTTCCAGGTTGTTACTGAAACACAAGGTGTAGGTATCAACCTGAAGCCCGCTTTCGAGGGACCAAAAGCTAAGCCATACTCCTGGCAAATGCAGATGATTTTGGAGAGCATTTTTAAACAATTGAAGCATGACACTGCACAGTGCAGAGAATGTTCTTGTGTCCCTGATATGGTTGGAAAGGGAAAGACCGTCTGCAAGACAGTACCATGCAAAGCTTAGAAAAAAGGTAAGACATTTAATGGTATCAACTCATAGTTCTAAGGTCAGTTGGCCCCGCATTCCAAGTCATATCTACAGATAATGTTTATGAAAGCGGGGCAGAGAGAATAAAAATAAACGTTACTCGTAGTTGACCAAAGTAGTACTTAGCCGAGATCGATAAAAGAGAAGGGAAGTGGGAGAGGTGAACTCGTTGTTTAAGCAATTTTCGTGGATGACCGTCGAAAATTAAGAAGAGTGAAAAGGACAGGTTCAGAGTAAAAGGCGCCCTCTACTAAGCGTCGTACGCTCTTTAGCTAGTGTACCACTGACTAAACTACAATATTAAAAAAATGCCAGGGTACCATCTCAGTCTTACTTTCAGGAAACAAATGGAAATTAACGTTAGCTTCATTCGTGTAACTGACTTATTGGCTACCTTGGAAATCATAGACTGCCTAAGTTTGGAATGCAAAAACATTTGTAGGCAAAGGATCCATATTCTCTTTGAGAGCTCGTTAAAAAAGGGGCCATCTTACTTTGACACGTCACATGAATTTACTCGGTAACTTAAGCCGTTTCTTAACTTGTCTTATTTTTGTGTATTTCAGGCCTACTGACCGTGAAATTGCCCTGAATGAACCTTCATATTATGCACAGTTATCAATCATTTTAAGCAAAAGCATTTAAGTTGGAGTAGACTAAAATAACCATGAGCGTCGAATATGTGTTAAGCTCTTTTTCATTATTTGTTTTGTTTTGTTTTTTGCTTCTTTGGTTTATTAAGGTGCAGCACATTAAAAAGGTGTTAATCGTAAACTTTAGTGAGTAGTATAGAAGAAGTTAGGCCGAACGGTTGTCAGCCATATTTAGCGACGGCTCTGTCGCTCGCAATTGCATGTAGAGTGATCACATTAAACTTCCATTTAAGCATTCATCGCTGGTGTTTTGTTCTTACATGTCCTCATCAATAACCCGTTCCCACTCCCTCCTCAGTTTTTCATCCCCGGCCCCTCCTTTAAATGTGCCACGCCATTGGGAATATTGAAATGTCAGCAGCCAGCCAAAACAACCGGCGAAGATGAAATGAACTTTCCTATCTTAAATTTTGCTACCATAAGTGCATTCGACAATTGTTAAGCTCAAATGAAGATCATTCAGGAGTCAAAGTTTTATTCTATGCTCAATCTCACCGTGACATGTTGATAGTGATGTGAAGAAAAAAATCACTGTACATCTTAGGGAAAAAAAGTATTTCCTAAAGTAATATCCTACATCCGCTTAATCACCGATACTTCGTGGTGATTATACTGGCAACCTCCTCCTTCTAACGATATATGTTGCGGTGAAGCGAAACGCTAATAAGGTCAAGGAGCATACTCACTCGTCTAAATAATTTGCAAATTGGTTTTGTTCTCAAGCTCGTACCGCAGGAACCTGCGTCACTCTTGTTGCGTTTCAATTGGCAGCATGTTAACGAGCCTTAAGTTCCTTAATCGCCTCGTTTGACTCAGCGTTAGTGGGGGCAAGGAAGAAGAAGGATAATGCCCCCCCCCCTCCCCTTCTTCGTTCCTTTTGATTACCTCTCCTCAGAAAGCGGTGACTGATCGATAGGCTCGACTAGGCTACCGCGGCGCCGAGGCCCGAAATCAAATGATGAGGGAGGCTTTAGTCGAGAGGGATGAAAATATGCGAAGGATAGGGATCTTACCAGCGGTGGAATTGGGATTGGAAGTTTAAAAAAGGCACATAAAGCCATTCTAAATAACGTTTCAATTTTCCTTTGTCATAACGAGATCGACCATGAAGGAAGTGCTTCATTCTAGGTTATAGAAGGTCAAATCATTTTACTTGGACGTCACGAGCCACCACCTTGGCAACTTTTTTTCGTTTTGAGTTTCATTTGTTGGATATTTTAGGAGTGGTTGGTTAAATTCCCTTTTCTTTTCGCTTCTCCACAGCGCTCTCTTGTCTGATTTTTCTGCTAATTGCTATAAAAACACTGCTCGACTGACTGACTCCCTTTTTCCCTTTTTTCTTTTGAGTCTCAACACAATCTGCTAAAAGGAAGGTAAATATAAAAGTAATAACTTAAACTCAACTTTCCGCCGGTGAGCAAAGGTGAAACCGTTGAGTCTCGACCAGTCTCTGGGTTTTACGCCCCATACCATAAAATTTCAAGTAAGATGGGCTCGCTGGCCTCCTTTTCTCTTCAACGTTGTTCCAAGTAAAGCAGCGCACAATCATTGTCGACAGAGAATTTTTAAATCGCCGTTTGAGTCCTTTCAGTTCTCTTTCGTTCCATCCCAGGCCCCTAAGTGCACCCCTGGTCTTAGCCTCGTTTAGAGGTTCCGTTCCCTGCTTCAGACTGTACATTGCGCCAGCGGTATTTTGTCAAATATTACACGCGCATTGAAAGTTGATATGGCTGCAGTTAGTTTTCATCTAGTTTTTGTCGCGTAATGAGGTAAGAATACAGATTAGTGTAGGTGAAATGCAAATATCAGATGTAAGTGTCAGGTAGTGCTGCCTTTATTACAGGGCTTTGTTCGTCGAAAATTCTGACATGCCTTTAACGTTAACCTTCGTTGTGTTCATCAAGTCGTAAGTGTTTACTCATGCTATAAGAGAGCATGCAAGTCTGAAATCGTGCTCACCTTCTTACTTTTCTGTGTATTAAACCAAATGGTCTAGCTCACCACATGTCTTCCACACTGTATGTGTAGTTTTACAGTTGTGCAAACAGAAGAGTCATTTCATTGTATTGAAAATTACTCTTACACGTATTCCACGTCCTTAATCCTTTACACCTTAACATCAGTATGCATAATCTCCTTGCCGTTATCTGTACATTTCCTAAGTTACTGACAAGGAGAATTTGTTTGACAATCTAGCTTCTTAAGTTGGTGATCATTTCCCTTATTCTCATGATCTTACATGAATGATTCAACAGTATTATTGTAAAGAGAAACTAGATGCTGGTCACTCTTATGGTTCAAAGGCTTAAGAAACTGAAATTTTTATATTTCCACATACCCTTGAAAACTTGAATATGACTCATGTACTAACATGCTATATTGATACATTTAAGGTAAAAAACTTGGTGAAATTACAAGAAATGTTTACATCCTAGAGATAGAGACCAGTTCGTCGTTTAATTAATATTACTTGTCAAAGAGGCTGAGGCAAGTTATTGTTGAAATATGATTTCAAAGGTGATCAGTAGAGCAAGAACATTTGGTTAATTGTATTAATTTCTTTATGAGGACGGTAAGTAACTTTTAAGCATGCCATGTAAGGGAAACAGTAAGTTTTTTTGTTTTTTTTGTTTTTGGTTGTCGTGTCAGGGGTTCCTGAGAAAAACTTTGACACATCAAAACTCGAGAGGAAACAAAATTTGTTCAAGGCCATGTGATCAATAATTAACTAACTGCAATGATACATGTATTTAGAGCAAGGGAAATTTAAGCATTTTGTTAAATATGTGGGGCATGCATGCAAGCACTGTTCTGCATGCAAAAACATATCACTTAAATGTAAATAACTGATAATTAGTTCTGCTTTTTGTTAGAATGTAATCAAGACAATGGCAAACTTTGGTAAAGGCAAAAGAAATGGGCAGTACTGGCAGAGACAGTCAGTATACACTCCATCATTCGTGGATCTTGAGAAATACCTTCCAAAGCCTAAGGATAGTGATCTACCTGCATTCACCCGGAAAACCCCAAAGCAATCTACAGTCATTAGACCAACAGAATATAAGTCAAACAATTATGCTCTGTATAATGACAGAAGCAGCACGAACTCTAATTCTTCAACCTCTAAATGTACAAACACAGCAACTTCTTCAGATCAAGCAGCAATCAGTGTGAATGTCACTAATGAGCAAAGAACAATAAGCTTAAATCATGGGAAGACACTGAACAGCTTGAGTAGAGAAAGTATTGGGAGAAGACCACCTAAACGTCGTCATCACTCCACTGTAACTCCAGACTTTCAAGATGAAGTCATAACCAAACGAGTGAAAAGATATTACAGTACCTCCCAAGCAACATGTAATAATACTGCTAGGTCATTAAGATTTCAGCAGTTTGAAGTAGAACCCCCTGTGTTTACCCTGGAAACAGTAAGTATTTTGCTTGGAGTGTGAGTGACAACCTAATTATTGTTCACTAAATTAGGGTTATTTAATTGGGATTTATGCATTTGTGAAGTTACAGCGTACATGTATACAGGCAGGTATGTGGTGCCGTGACAATTCACAACTCACTTGCTAAGCAGAAATTTTGTGGTGAGAGACAAATTTTTCACAATTCAATTGTGTTGAACCTCGTGAAGTTTAAGCGATCTGAATTAAATTTAAAACCTAATTATTGAAGCTACACCTGTACAGCATCTTAAACTCTAACTTACATGTATAATAATTGAAAGAAAAAAAGTTTTTTGATGCTGTTGCTCTGTAAACAAGGTAGAAAATACATGCAGTTTAATAGATATCCCAACAGCCCAACACTTTCATGTTTGTAGCATACGGGGTTGTTCTGTACCCAAAATTTGAGTAAGATGTGAAAACTCAACAGAGATTTATATACTGAATAGTGAAACGATCCCTTATGACACACATTATGGGTCATACACCACAATGTTAACAAAAAAAACCCTTTAGTGGTTGGCAGTAATGATTTTTCTTGTTTCAGCTTACCCAAGAGATACAAGAGGAAACCTTGAAATGTGTGCAAACTGTTGAGACACTACAAAAGAAATTAAAGTTGAAATCTTTTCTAGAAAGAACTTTGTTACCATTTTTTCCAGGTACATGTACATTACTGCACTTTCCACTGTATGTACTGTAAATTTCATATGTAATGGGCTCTCCCCCTCTTTAGGGAATGAAGTTTCTAACAAGCCTCCCTATCAGAGTGAGGTTTTTGAGTAGTAGTCATTGTTTGCACTTTTTCTTGGTACTGGGTGGTGTACATGTATTTGAAAGCCTGTTCTACTTGTAGCTTTTCATGTTGTAGGTTTTTTGATCAAGACATTTCACAAAACAGGGAATTTATTAATCTTGGTAATAAGCCAGAAGATTCCTCACCTGATCAACACACCTTCTAGTAGTAAGGTGATGAGGATACTATTTGATTAGAAAACAAATTGTCAGAGCTGCAATTAAACAAATTTATGATAAACAATAGGGTGAATTGTTATGTAGATCTTGGGTAAAAAAGAGTTAAGTTAAGATCAATTTTGAGCCTGTTCTCTTTTCCAGGTTGTTCTTTACATCTTTGTGGCTCGTCAAGCAATGGCTTTGGTGGTAATACTAGTGATGCTGATTTCTGTTTGATTTTGAAACATCTACAGCAGGTGAGATCATGTAAATGAATGTGTGGTTTTTAAGTTTCTCTTATCATATTCTTCTCTTAAGTTCCTTTCTAACAAATTGTTGTGAATCCAATTTGACTGCAGTCAAATAACAGGAAAGAAGCTCTGCCAATTTTGAGGAAAATTCAGAGAGTATTGGACAATGACCCTAAAAACAGTGAGTAATCAAATACACAGTCTCCTATAGGAGTTAAAAACATTTTTTGTATGATATGTCACCATTCTTGCAGCTTTCCTACTTGTATGTGTCATTGTCAACAAAACCATCATGAAACTGCCTCGTTACTTTGTAAAATGGGATCATACTGTACCTGTATCTCTTGTATGCAAATAGTTCTTGACAGTTCACATATCGGAATTGTTCAACAGCTTTCCTTAGTAGATGTGCAGTTATTCCTGCAAGTGTACCAATTTTGAAATTCAAGGATATGATCAGGTAAGAGCTCTGTATGCTTATAACAAGTTAGTACATGTTTATACTGAGGGTCCAAAATACAGTGTACATATTATACACTTCTGTTTTACAAGCTAACCCTCATCCAGAGAAGATTTAGCTTTCAATCAATAGCTGCTGATATCATTATAGACAAACAACAAATTTTTCTTCTGTTTCTTATCCTTCCATAGTGGCTGTGAGTGTGACATCAACATTAATAATATTGTAGTAAGTTATTTGTTTGTTTTCTTTTTTAGTCTTTAAGTAATTAATTTTTTTGTGATAATGACCAGAGGAAATGGAATCATGTTGTAGTATTGTCATTAAGATTGGCTTGCATAATATAAATGCTAGCTGAAATGAAATCTAGGTTTCATTTTTGTTTGGTATTTCAGCATTCTCTTTAGACTGTATACTCAAGACAAACTTTTAGACCTGTTTCTTGAGTCTTCTTATTATGACATACAGTTTATTCTATTTCCAGGGTTTGAGGAACACCCACTTGCTCAGAGCTTACTGTGGAGGCAAGTCTATACTTTCTCAATGGTTGTCTCAAATGGGAATTTTCAATGATTTTCTCGCATGGTTTAAACTTTTGTGTTAAAATAAATTCTGTAAGATCAGGCTCTTTAACACATTTCCTATTTTTTTGTTTGTCTAATATGGACTGAATCAAAGATCATTGGAGGTTGTTTCAACAGTTATTTTGTCATCATGTGCATGGTGACGCTCACATGTAGCACATCTTGTAATGAAACATTTAAATGAAAAACATGTGGACTTTGCCACATTAATTTGTCTTTTTACCTAGTGCCTTTAGTCCTAATATCAGTGGTCATATTTTCCAAACTGTTCTCTGTAAATTTTCTCTAGTACTGATAAGGAGAATTTGTTGAATACCTACGAGCTTTCTCAATCCGTGATCATTTCCTTCTTTCTCATGACCTCAATGGTTGATTCAGGGGTGATACTGTAAGGAGAAATAATATGTTGGTCACTCAGAGGGACCAAAGGGTTTTGATGTATACATTTATACTTATTAAAGTATTATTATATACTAGGTAGTTATTTATTTCTTTATTTCTTTTTACATCAGTGGATTATCGTGTCCAGCCACTGGTGATGTTGGTGAAGAGGTGGGCCAAAACACACAACATCAATGATGCTAGCTTGGGTACACTCTCTAGCTATGCTCTTGCTCTGATGGTCATTCACTATCTACAAGGTATGTTTGACAATATTACCAACCTGAAGTTTAGTTATTGTAAGTTTTGCTTTTTTTTACTTCTTAGTGAGGGATTATGAGTAAAAGCAGGCTCCCCTGACATGCACAAGTGTACATAGTACATGTACATGAGCATATCCAGGAGTTAATGATTTGGGAAGGGGGGCAGTGAAATGTAGTTGGTGTATTTATTCAAGAATAATTTTTGTATGCAATGCATTTTTTTGTTTGTTTGTAAGGTGTTTGTAAACCTGCTGTAGTTCCTGTCTTACAAAGGCAATATCCAGTAAGTACGGCATGTGCTCATGCACACCTTTTTTTAATATAAATTGCAGAATAACTTAAATTGGTTGTCATCATATCAAGTTATTGCATTTGACTGTTTAACCATTTAACTTCCAGGATTGATTAATGTGTAACTTCAGTCCAGCAAATGATGAGAATACTCAAATTTAATGGGTAGAAGTCGTATCTTGATCTATCACCAAATTCCTGTAACTACACTGTAATATACAAAGAAATGTGCAACAGCTCGAGGAGAGAATTAACAACCAGATCTTGGCTAAGAAATGAGTAGCATATGCATGAGAAAGTAAGATGCATGATAACAAGAGAGACATGAGAAATATTTTGATATGAATGTATGTTGTATTTTTTGATAAAATGAAAATGTAATATTTTGGTGGGTTTTCTTTTTTCGTTTTGTTTAACAGGCATTGTTCAGATACACAAGTGATTTCTCAAGCCTTTTAGCCCTGAATCCGTGTAAAAGTATGGTCTGCAACCAGTAAGTTAACATCACGTTTCCTTCTGCTTTATTCTGGCGATCCAATTGTGTCCACAGTAACATAGCAATATTTTTTGCTCCTAATACTAATTGTGCCTGATAATTCACAGATCAGAGAACAGACAATCTATAGGAGAGTTATTTATTGGATTCTTCAAATACTATGCTGCGGATTTTAGGTATGATTTTAATGCTCTGTTCGTGCTGATCAGAAACAAAACATACAGTGACATCTGAAATTTGGTATTATCAACTCAGTTGATAACGTAAGAGTTTTTACCCTTTAGAGTTTTAGCTTTGAAACTCTTAACGGTGGCCAATTTACGTTTAATAAACCTAGTTGATAATACCCAGATGGCCTTGCTATACTCTCCACTGACGCAGCACCACAGTTTTTTTTAGAATCTTACTTCCTTTAGACAGTGACATCTTTTAAACTCGTCTTAATCCTTAAACCCCATAGGTGACCAATACGAAATTTTCAATATCATTTCAATATCAAGCTGACAGGTGATGAGAATATAGAAAAATATCAATCAAGGGATTGTTAGTTGATCCAATACCAAATTCTCTGAAATAACATCGTTAGAATCGTACGACAGACAGTAAGGAGACTTAGTATTGCAACCTTTGGAGTGAAAGGGTGGTGGAGGTCTTACATTCACTTTTATTTCCTTCTTAGCTGGAGTACTGATTATATTTCCATTGCACTTGGTGCTGCTTATCCACGAGACTCACAACGTAAAAGGAAGTTGGTTTGTGTAGAAGGTGAGTTTTTTTCCCCTACACAATACGCATTTAATGTCTTATTGCGAGGGAAACAGTTAGCTTTGTATGTCTTTCCCCAATTAGTTTTAATAAGTAATACCTTTTTCTTGATTTATTACAGAACCATTTGATGGAAATAATGTCGCCAAAGCTGTCTGCAGTGTTGAAAAATTCGAAAACATCAAAATGAAATTCAGGCTGGTAAGTGCAATTTGGAAAATGAGTACACTGCTCGTAATTTATAGTTTCGATCATCTGACGTTTCAAAACGTGTCCATAATCTAAATGTCGCATTCTGCGTCGCTGGCGGTTTATTATGCGCTAAAGCGATGAACGGCAAAGCTGCAAGAGGCTGGGGTCGAAGGCTAGTTTTAAAGCCCCTTGCGGCCTTCTTGCTCATCACGAAGTTTACACATAGCGTTAAAGTGTACGCAAAACTGTCAGTTGTGCACGCTATAGATGACGTGAAGAAACAAAAAAAGAGGAAATGGATGTTGATTACTAAATTTCACGCATCACCGTTTTTTGTCTGAAACCGTTCAGTCGTTATTGCACATAAATTCATAGATGATCTCGAATTTACAGTGCACAGTAGCTTAATAGGGGTGTTCGCGCGGTTTTGTAACGAGCTAATAATTCGTGCTCACTGGTTTTATTGCAGGCGTGGCATACACTCAATATATCACCAAGTCTGGAGAGTATCAAGGTTACCTGACTAAAACATTGAATGTAAAACCACGCGAATGGCCATTTTTGTCATGCAATGCAAAATTGAACACGAGTATAAGATAAGACGGCGCGATTGCCGGCTTGGACAACCTCGACCTCGGCAAACCTGGCTTATCATGGCAAAACCCTACACCAACTCTCATATTTCTTCTTGTTAGAGTAGAAGGTGCGCTATGGATAAGGAAATACACATCTCCAACTGCCTTCGACGTTCAACATTCTTCAACGGGAGCACCGTACGTGGTTCTAGTTTCAATCTTGTATATACAGCTTACTCGTTAGAATTTGGAGAGGAATTCGTCTCGCTGCTCTTTTTGTTGTACCTAAGATTTCCAGTACACACGCGTATGAGCAAAAACAAATTCAAGAAGGGTTTTTTTATGAAACGTGGAACGTTTTTGATAACGTTCGGTTACCATTGCGTTTGATTAACAAGTGCAGATTTGTAAAACTTTCCTATCATTGCATTTAATGATAAACGATCACCACTAAGCTTGATATATATGTATATCGTAGTTAAATTTTAATGGCGACCGAAGCTACTGCGCCATGTTGAACTGCGTTTATGGGTCTGAAAATGACACTGCCTCACCATCTCCAAATTTTATTCACATTCTTAAAATGTTTTCCACATTTCTTTGAATCGTGACGAGCATTATAGCGTTTGAGTCGTGACTAAAGCCTCAGAGTTTAGAGAAACGATACATGATATAAATTTTAAGACCCCTCCTATTTATCTAAGAGTACGACACAGAGTTTTTTATATATAAATTACATATTATAATTTAGTTAATGAAGTGTATATGATATTTAATGATATCGTGGAATTAAAATGTGTTAGTCAATCTACCCACAGTCTCCGCACATTTGAATATTTTTTTTCCTTTGAGCAGCACCCACAACGTGATGGTGGTACCTTTGATGGGCGCTCTTGATAGTTCAAACCTGGATGTAGCCACCATTGTCTTCAATGTTTCTTTTTGTTTGTTTGTCTTTTTTCTTTTAATGTAGTAGCCTACACCCTGTAGATGTATACGCATGTAGTTTGCAGAAATATTATCCATCCACCTCGTCTGCGCACAAAGTTGCCTTGCCCATGAAAAGCGTTTGTGTCGCTCGACAATTTGTAAGCGCCAACATCGGTTTGTGTTCTCTTGCTGGTTTGTAATACTTTAGCTGGACGTAACTGAGGCAACTCTGTGGCAGCTTAAACATAAGAGTTTGGAGGGCTCGTTTCTCGAAACCCTTCACTCTTTAAAGGGCTTAAAACCAATTTTGTAAAACCTGTATCTTGGGAACAGAAGTGCTGCTTTAGCTCAAATAACAGCCCAATTTGAATCGTTCCTGGGTATTTTTAATTGCTTGAATTTCAATGTAATTTGTATCTCGATCTTGAACGCTGGGACGGCGAGCAAAAAGAAGCTTTTTCGGGAACTATTGGGACGTTCGAGAGACGGTCCTCAGGATAACGTGTCTTCTGCCATTTAGAGTTTGTTCAGAGGTTTCTTTTTTGTGGTACCAACCCCAGCGTGATAAACATGTATAGGACTCGTCATTCGCTCGACCAGCAGCAACGGAGCGAGGTTTAACTATGAAAAATTCGCCGCAGCTAAATAACAGCTTTCTCTCAATAGTTTACTTCCCAGGGTATCATGTACAGGACTACTAATTCGCAAGACCAGCGGGAACAGAGCGAGGCTTACCTATGGATACTCGGTTGTAGCTCAGATGCAAGAACATAGGACAGTTTCTTCTGTGATGAAGAATTTTGTTCAGAAGTTTCCTTCTCTATGGTACCGCATTTAACACGATGTGCATGTATGCAACTCCTTGTTCATTATACCAGCAAGAACAGGGCGGGAGGCAGCTTTGGAGTCTCAGTTGCAGATTAGATATAAGAGCCCAAGATAATGTCTTCTGCCGAGTAGAATTTTCTCAAAAGTTTTCTTCTACATGTGTTACCACCTTGTACTCAACGCACATGTATAGGACTCTCATTTCCTAGACATACAAGACCAGAGCGGGAAACGAATGCGGAAAGTATTTTGCAGCAAACAGTCTTTCTCACCCGCAGCTTTCAAGTTGGAGCCCAGTTCGTTCTCGCTATAATAGAATTTTGTCAAGGATTTTCTTCCATTGGCACTCCCTTCAACATCACATATGGAACTCCCCACTCGCACGACCAACGAGGCCAGAAGGATAAAGCCGGGCGCAATTGAGGAAACTCTGTTGCAGCGTAGAAGTATGAACCCAAAACGCAACCAGTGTAGCATGCAATAAAAATTAGAATATGCCATGCGCAGTGAAGGTATGGGAAAGAGACAGACCGCCATACGTCACAGAATGCACGATCATTTATCCAGAAAACTACAGCGACAAACCACCATCCAACACATGCGAATCCTAATCTTTTAACTTTCAAGTCCTTACATCTGCAATACAGAGGGAGAAAAATGGTAGAATTGAAAAAAAATTAATAAAAAAAATTAAAATAAAAAAAGAAAGGAAACAAGCATGCGAGGTTAAAAGAAAAGTAGGTTGTTATCAATGAAGGAGCAATGTAGGAGCTATGTTATCGATGGAGGATCAATGGAATATCAATGTTATCAATGGAGGATCAATGATTGGTAAATCTATTGTGAGGTTTACATAGGGGAGACGCAGTGTTCACTGGTCAAGAGGTCTGGGTTCGAGACCGGGCTGGGTCAATATGCTGTGATCCTGGGTAATGCATTTTACTCGCACCGTGTCTCTCTCTCTCTCTCTCTCCACCCAGGAGTATAAATATGTGCACCACAATTATCAGGGAAGCCTGCTAAAATACAGGGGGGTAACCCATACAGGGGGAAGTTGAGATACTCCTAGTCGCCTCATGCTATATGCCACCCTTTACCTTTTTTGCACGTAAAGGTCGTCTAGTAGTAAGCGTCCTTAATTCTTTATACCCCAATATCAGTTTGCATATTCTCCATACCGTTCTCTACATATTTCAAAAGGTGCTGACAAGGAGAAGTTGTTTAACATGAACAAGAGCCCTCCTTAGTCGCTGATCATTTCCTTTATTCTCATGCTCTTAGTGTTTGATTCAGTTGTGATACAATGAGGAGAAACTAGATTCCAGTCACTCTTAGTGGTTAAAGGGTTAAAGACGGTTTTCGGTGACCGTGCAAGACACTTCAACAACCTCAATGAAAGTTATAATCAGAAGCAAAAAAGACAGTGAATCTTTCGAGTGTTCATTTAAATCTGCCTCGAGGAAACCTGTTGGTCAATTTTATGGTGATACTCTTAGTTGTTGGAGTCAAGCATCCCACATGTACCGTAATGATTCAATTTAGCGCCCGGGTGCTTAATTACTTATGGTACCTCTAAGAAGGGCGTTTATTCGAAACAGGGCACTTCTTAGGGACAGGGTGCTTATTTCTTTTTTGAGAAACAGCAGAGTGTGCTAAACTAAGCTTCGACGTTCATTTAAGAGGGCAGAGGGGCACTTACTGTAACGATGGTGCTAAATTGAATCAGTTAATTACGGTCAGTTGTGCAAATGAGTCACCTTTTAAGTTCAGCAAACAGCATGAAGAGAAATGGAGCTCCAAACGCCATCAAAACGAATGCATTTGCCACAGGATAGATAAATCCTAACCACGTACAAACCAAAGACAAGCCAAGGACAGCGTACTGGAATGTTTCTCTAAGCATAAACAAAACCGGCATAATGATATATATCAGTACTTTCCCGGAAGATGCGGCACAAAAAAAATGCAAACGAGAGATAAAGAAGGAGCATTAAAATGTGGAGTGGGAGGCCGAAACAACTGCAATCAATGTCAAAATTAGTTGACATATCGCGTAACCATTATGAACTACGCGACTTTAACTTCAAATGAGCCATATTTTGCCACAATGCCACACTTCCTCACTGAATGCACTATGCTGTATTTGATCACTTTAAGGTATATACAGGATGACAACTTTTGGTTAAAGCGAAAAACACTTCTCTGGAGTGCGTTTGAGAGAAAGATCTTCAAGGCCATTCAAGCTGGAAGAGTTTATTCAAAACTAACACGTTTGAAATGGCCCAAACGTTATGGGTAGAAAACGAAAAATAGTTTTCTGGTGGTACTGATGTAGGAGCTAAAATAAGCAAAAGAAAATTAGAAAAAAAAAATAGAAAGAAAGAAGAAAGAAATGGAATGGAGAAGAAAAACTGCTATTTGTGTCAAAATATCTTTTTCTCACAGCCCTAGCCTCTTGTAGAGTTCAAATACCTGTCTCCTCCAAACGGACTGAGAGCTAACATCCATTTTGGTGTCCATAAGGCTAGTGCTACCATCAAAACCCACAGGATGGCAAGTTCATCCAAAAGTTGACCCACGAGACTAAGTGTTGCGTGAAAATAGGCTGAACTCAATCCAATGACGACGAACAAAACCCAAACGATATTGATCCCAGAGCAGACATGCTTTGAGTACGGACGAAACAGGTATCTAAAAAATACCAAAATTGTTGTTTTAATTTTGAGGGGACATTGTCAAATAATTGTGCACCAATTTTGCAACAAATCAAAAACAGGATTAGAGCAATTTTCGATTCACTCTCCAAAGTAATTGGGAATTGTATTAGCTCTGCCCTAAATCGTCGTGTGATTGGTCCAGAAAACACGCGACGTACTCAACCAATCAGTAACAAAACTAAAACAAAGGGCAACTTGGTCACCCGTACTTTTCCCGCGCCTCAAGTAGTTTAGTTATTTTCATTTTGAGCCCTTATTGGTACTTGAGTTTTTTTTTCAGGTCAGATTAGCTGTTGTGATTACTTTGGATTTGATTTAACGACACTTGGTCCAGTGGTGAAATGCTCTCTAATTTAAAAACCAGTCGAGATGTAACTATTTCGCGCATTCCAGTTGTGGTTTCTCTGGCTCTTAGTTTACAACACTCGATCCAAACGCGCTTTGAAACCAATCGTGATGTGACTAATCAGGCATATTCCCGCGCTTGATGGTGTTCACGTGCGTTTTCCATTTGTTCCCATTGGCTCTTCGTGATGTTGAACTTTGCTCCGATTGGCTCCTGGTTGCATCGTTTGTTTTGGATTTAGTTTGACAATTTTCAATCGAAGAGTGCTGAGAATTTGATTTTTGTGTTAGTTTTTCGTTTTAGCGAGATAAGTAGGTCCGACAGAATTTCTTTAGATACACGTAGTCTGGGGTCAAACTATATTCCAATTTTGTTTTCATTACGAAAAAAAAATGAAACAGTCTTCAGACACTCATACACAGTGAAAATAAAGGATCGACGCGAAGTTCTAATTATCCCCCACTGGGAATATTCAGCAAAGCAAGCGCTTTTCTGCTCCCCACGCTCACTGTTGTGCAACATAAAGCCTAAAGGCGTTCATATGTTTTTCCAAATAAATCTGCTTTTTATTTTCTCCGCGGATTTAACGCACTCCTTGTAAAACGTTTCCATGTTTGCACTATACGTTGGGATTTGTCGTACCTGACTTCAACATACATAATTTATTACAAACACAGTAAAGTTTACAACAAATTTAAATTGAAAATGAAATATTTATTGCCCCAACAGCCTAACAGTGGTGGCTGACGCTTTGGAAGAAGATTATTCCTTTTGCCAATTTTTTTTCCCGCCGACCTTAGCCCAGTATGGTATTGCAATTTTGCAAATTTTTTAATGTTTCGCCTCCCTTCCCTGGTCGATATGTGGACATTTCGACGTCACTCTTATTCTATAACCATTTCATCTCGAAGAAGAAAAGCATCATGCCTGCTACTTCAACCGCAACCTCAACACTCAAACACGATGCTGTTATATTGTTTTTGTTGTTTACCGCCTGACTGAACATGTCAATTTTAACACCGATACGGCAGAGACCACGAAGCGGTTTACTAATTAGTAAACCGCTTCTATTCACATAATGAACGCCAGCGAATAAACGAATCGTACAAGGACAAAAAAAAAAGTTGTATCGGCGGATTTTCAAATGCGGTTAATAACTCTCGCCTACGTTTTGTGGGCGGCAATTTTCAATTTTGAAGCGATCTCGATGCGCTTATCATTCAACTGGCGGCTTTTTAAAGTGCCGCTGGCGGTACGCAGAAATTTCAGACGCTGAGTAACTTACTATGAAAATAGTCCGTGTGCAGTACATGCTTTTAACCCCAGCTGTTTACCGCTGAGAAACTTTCAGGTGGTATTATTCTGAATTCGTGCAACATGGAAAAAAAAATTTCCCACACTCACGTAATGGGTTGTTCCCTCGTAGGAAAAATCAGCGGAATTAAAATTTCGAAATTGTTTCTACTCGTTCCCTGACTTAAGTTTCACGAAACGGACACCATATTATAAATTTTTTCTTTTATTATTGAACGCTTACTCTTAGACATGTAGATTTTATGTTATGCAAATTCCTAATCATGGTTGCCAGGTACTTTTCGATTACCTGTTACGTTTTGATAAGTTTTACCCACGAGTAATCTGAATACCTTTTAAAACTGACGATCTGTATTTATTCCTTCGTTTTAAATTATTTTGCTTTTTGTTTTTTTTTTTTTTTTCATTAAGTCCACTGGCAATTTTAAATCGTTCTAGAAATAAGAAGAAATAAAAGATTAGGGTCTTGTCGTTTTTCACAGAGAGTTTATCGTTTGGGCGTTCGATCTGAAACTTCAACATGTCAGTTGCGAATAAATTACATCTTTCGGCAATGTTTACTTTGGATTTAGTCAAAACAATTAATCTTGTTTCATTGTGGACATTCTCAAGAGAGTAACGTTAAGTCAATATGGAAATTTTTTCTCAGCGCAAGGAGAGCAAAATCATTTTTCTGCAAGCAACCTTCAGCAAATTTAGTAGATCTTTCTAATTCTAGTTTCAGTTAAGGTCGAATATTTGCGGTCTTAAATATTTCACACGATTTCCTAGCAATAAACATTATAACATCGACAGGTGATCTTAAAAAAGGTACGAGAAGAAAAGACGTATTTTAAGAGATAACAGTAAACAAAGATGATTGAAGGACGACAAACGAAGGATTATAAAAAAAATAGTACTCACATAAAAAATGGCGGAAGAATTAGGAATACAGCGTTGCTGACCTGAATTGAAAATATATCTCAGTTAACATCGTATTTGCTTGGTATGGTATTCAGAGAAGCGACGTTAGGATCGCTTTCAAACAATTAAGAACCTACATCTCTTTCAATTGTAAACTCAAAATCGCCTATTTGCCTTACCGTGTTATAAAATTCAGCGATGAAGGTAACATGGGCATAATTTGATTCACACCAATCCACATCCGAACTACCTCGTGCGAAATGTGCCAGCATCTTGCTTTGTAATAGAATGCCGGATTTGCTGTCTATGAATTTCGTAGAAAAATTTTGCCCTAACCATGTGCGTTGTTTCCTTGCGACTTAAACAAAACAAAACTGGCGGGCCGGCTGAAATATTCCGGGCGAGGCTACAAAGCTTTCCGATTTCGAACAGGTGGCTGTTCTTGCGGTGGTGGGGTGGGCAAAATACGCACATTTTTCCTCAAGCGCCTTGCTCAGGAAAATTGTGAGGCTAACTTGCGCTTTTTTGAAAATAATTTTTAGCTGGATAGCCTACTCACGATCACAGTTCTTATGAGTAATTTAATAATTGAATTTGAATCTTTGAATACCTTCAGTTTTAACGGTTAGATTTTAATATAAAACTCACTTCCAAATTAGTAATTTTAGGGAAAAACTACGATCGCATCTTACCCTCGTAGAGTCTGAATGATGATCCAGTAGGAAATATCATTTTATTGCGTATTGAGTTATTTGTGGATCGATATGAAATATGCAAAAGATTATAAACAGTCTATAATCTCTTGAAAATGTGAATTCAGTTTTTTTTATATTATAAACATCATCATTATCATTATTATTATTATTATTATCATCATTATTACCACTACTACTTTTATATTCGACAGATAAATATAGTACCTATTTAAAAAATTTTTAAAAAAATTTCTAGGCGACACGGGTTGCATTTAATTTCAGATGATCCGACCGAGTCCAATCCCTCTTTATAAAATTTTATAAAATGTTGTGATCTCGTTCTTCATTTGCAATTTGACTAAAGGGAGTGTCTCTCTTTGATCGAATGAAATATGAAAATTAAGACCATCATTAGCTGTGAAATAATCAGATCAGGGGGCATCCGAGTCCCTCTCTTCCCACGTCAGTAGGGGTTTTAGCACCTCAAAACCACCCCGGCCCAGATCTCAAAGCCTTCTTAGGCACTCTTCAAATGGTTCTCAAAAGACCTTACGTGTCTACACCAGTTCAGTCGCTGAACTGTTAAATGCTGATCTTTTTTCTTTGAATCTCTTATTATTGGTGGGTTTTGGTATATTTTTGGACTTTTGATCAGCCCTCCGCTGAAGTTGAAACGAAGATTGCGTGACGAAATACTCGCTTTGTGTCGACCTGCACGGAAATGACGAGCATTTAAAA
Source organism: Pocillopora verrucosa (assembly GCF_036669915.1). Taxonomy (NCBI): domain Eukaryota; kingdom Metazoa; phylum Cnidaria; class Anthozoa; order Scleractinia; family Pocilloporidae; genus Pocillopora; species Pocillopora verrucosa. The sequence goes on along the minus strand of NC_089315.1, from coordinate 26,508,577 downwards.
CCCTATTTGTGTTTCTCTCTCAAGACCAAACAGTCTCAAGACTTGAATTAAAATATGTCTCCCAAAGCGATTGTTTCCGCCACATTCCACATTGAATTAATTGGAGTTGAAGGAAACGTTGAAGGAACATGGGTTACGCCTTTCCGGTTTGCGTAATCTGCGTGACATGACGTAATGGAGATGCTACATTTGTGTTCCTGTCACGATCAGATACCACGAGCCAAGCCAACAAACGTATGCCCAAGTGCTTCTTTACTGACATTCCCATTCTGCGAATACGTCAATTTTCTTGAGAAATGTAAAATTAATTATTGCATTTCTGTGCTTGAAAGGAAATTTTGGAATCTGAAAGGATTGATATTTAGCTGAATCGCGCTAAAAGGAAGTGTTATTGATAAATATTCAAAATTCGCTGCTTGTCACATCATAACAAGGTCTGGGCTAATTAATTGGCGTAGAGAATCTCAGTCAGCGTGCGTGATCAGTTTCATTAGTCGAGGAGAAGGAATACTTTTTTACAGTTGAGGTAAGTGTCACAATCACCATATCAATTCAAAGAATGATTGTCATCGTTAAAAGCACAATTATAAACGATACAACGCTTCGCTTGACATGATTTGATCTATATGTGAAGTTTCCGAAAGCTGCGTTGTAGTCAGTATACTATATATACATATATACATGTACAGCTGATGAAGCAGTTTTTGCGATAGAAGAGGTTTCTAATGGATATCAGAGTGTAAAATAAGGCCGCATTGCAATATGCAGAAGAACTGAAGACGCCGCTTAAAGCTTTATACCGAAACAATCTAAACTATTAGGACGCGCGCCTAAGACAGCCTAGACCCATCGAGTTTCGCTTTCATCGCTTGGAAAGCTGGAGCATACTATGTGCTTTTTAGAATAAATTTAAACCGGCTTTTCATTTTCAGACGATTTCATAGGTTATTATTAACTTCTGTTTGCGAAAGAAGCCAGATGCAGGCGAACATGTTGAGCAAGTCCAAAGTTGTGTTGACCTCACTAAAATGGGTCGTAGCTATGTACATTGCGCAGTAGTGGAAAGTGAAATCTTTTGCTGTGTAACACTGAATCCGCCCATTCGAAAAAGAACGGACTTATTCTTGTTCCATTGAATTAGAAATCGAAATTGATTCTTATCAGCAAAATTTGAGAAGAAGGCTGAGAAGTTACGTTAGAGCTTTATGCAGCACAGTTACTAACTACTCTTCGCTCGGCTTGGACTGTCATGTTTGGCGGAAGTGATTCCACGTGCGTTTCACGCGCACCACATTTTCTTTTAAACAATAGAGAACTTTCAACTGCTTCTGAAGTGATTAGATGTACTTGACCAGCATGAGAAAGACGTCTTTCGGCGTTAAATAAAATCCACAGCTTTGACTAAGAAAGGCTACCGCTCAAACGTCACTGAGAAACTCTTTACGGTGGCCAAACAAAATTATCATGCAATAACCCCCGCTGACGCAGCATCACAGATTCTTTAGAAACTTGCTCCATTTATTTTAACTGCCTCTGCTAAGATTTGACTCTCATTACTCCCTTTATTCATTATTCGAAACTCCGCCACCTCAATTTTCGTCGAACGCCAGCTGACAGCCTCTAAGCATATAAACAGTTATGCTTCCGCTTGCCGCTACTTGGGCTTTATGGGAATCAATTTTGCAGGAGTAAGCATTTTTGAAACTCGGTAGACACAATTAAATTTCTTCATCCCCAGCATTTTAGCATAATGTCTTCTAAATATTCATTTCAGATAAGGAACCTTTTCAGTGCTCGCATCTCCCAATTTGCAAGACAGCTGGATAATCAGCCTGCATTAGATCAAAGCCTGTCAGGATGACGTCAAAATATTTATGGATTTTGGTGGTTTTAAGTATGCTGGCCAACCAAACAGAAGGGTGGAGGAGACGACGAAGACGGAGGTGCCCAAGAATAAACTGTGCCGTCACTACTTTCAAGCAGTGGAGTTCATGTAGCCTGCCATGTGGTAACGGAGGGACACAAACTCGTACACGCACTGTATCAAGGTATCCTTCATGCGGTGGGTCCTCGTGTCCTCAGTTGACAGAAACACGAGCTTGTAATAGAGGATGTTCTAATGGAGGTAAACCTTTTACTGGCCGATGTGTCTGTAAGAGCGGATATGGCGGACAATGCTGTACTAGAGGTAAAAGAAACTCAGTAATTTATGAAGAATCTAAGGGACTGGTTTCTTCTTTGATCTTTTCGGTCGCCTTCTGCTCGGTTAGTTTTTTTCCTTTGTGCTTGCCTTACTTCAGCTTCTGCACAATAAAACATACAGAGATTAAATGGAGAGGTTAACCGTGCCTTAAAAGGAAGAGATTTCGATCCCAAAATGTTTTCCTCCCTTGAGGAATTTTGTACAGTCTAGAAATTGGTACGGAAAAGAATCCTCCGTCACGCAATTTTTTTTTTCCTCCCCGTAGCTTTTGTATTTTTCAGGTTGTGTCCTACGTTGTGATTTTCCCTTATATAACATACAATTTATCATTTCTTCCTTTTGCAATTTAGTGCATGGCAGTTGGTCAAAATGGAGTGGATGGACCACATGCTCTCAAACCTGTGAAACCGGTTCTCAAGTGCGTTCTCGAAGCTGCACAAATCCAAAACCACAACATGGCGGAAGACTTTGCACTGGCCTTAAGAGTGAAAAGAGGATTTGCAATAGGCAAAGATGCCCTGGTAAAAAAATAAATGTAGCTTCACTGACTATTAACACTGTTATTCTTTCATGAAAGGTCTTATTCATGATTTTTATCTCTTTTTGTACAGTCTAGAAATTGGTAGAGAAAAGAATCCCCTTCACACAATTTTTTTTCCTCCCCGTAGCTTTTGTAATTTTTAGGTTGTGTCTTACGTTGTGCTTCTCTCACATATAATATAATAACATACAAATTTATCATTTCTTCCTCTTGCAATTTAGTGCATGGCGGTTGGTCAAAATGGAGTGGATGGACCTCATGCTCTCAAACCTGTGGAACCGGTGCTCAAGAGCGTTCTCGAAGCTGCACAAATCCAGAACCAAAATATGGCGGGAGACTTTGCACTGGCCTAAAGAATAATAAGAGGATTTGCAATAGGCAAAGATGCCCTGGTAAAAATAAATGTAGCTTCACTGAATGGAAACACTGTGTTATTCTTTCATGAAAGGTCTTATTCATGATTTAGATGGAATTTCTTTAAGACGGCCTGTTCCCGGAATGCTTTGACGATCAGACACGATGATCGTTTTGACTCTCAAAAGGCATTTTTGCTTTGTTTTATGCTTTCTTTGATTTGCGTCTTTTCTTTGTTATTTGTTCTGCTTGTTTTTTGCTTGTTCATTTGTTTTGTTTGCTTGTTTTTTAATTTTTTTTTGGCCGTTTTTACCCGTGGATATCCGAAGCATAGGAACGAATAACGTGCACATAATAATACGATGTAATAATATGTCCCTATCGCTGACGTTCTACTTCCATTTGCTACAACTCAGTTAACGGTGGTTGGTCAAGTTGGAGTGGTTGGACCTCTTGCACTAAACACTGTGGAACTGGTTCCCAAGAACGCGCCAGAAGTTGCACAAATCCTCGTCCACAACATGGTGGCAAATCCTGCTCAGGGTCCGCCAAGCTGGAACGATCGTGTAACCAACAGCCTTGCCCCGGTAAGAAGCGAAGATTGCTGATCTTAGATATGTATGTCACTCTCCATGATTAGCCTATGGAACTCGCCTTTATCCTTACACCTACGAAATGCAAACCTGAAGCCAACCTAGACTTGGTCACCCTCGTTTCCTCATCCTCGAGGATGTCTCAGGATTCTTTTGTTCTAAACAGAAGTTGTGTGACATGACACTTACGTATTCGCGTTTGGTTAAAAGTGAAATGGGAGACGTGATGATTGAAGCTATAGGTTTTTAGGAAAGAGTGTACTAAGTTTGTGACGTGGTGAATGTCGACGATAAACAATAAAAACAAGGATTTGACGACTGAGAGGAGAGTGTACCCACAAGTTCGATACAGCTCCTTGAGATATTTTCCATTTTTTCTGATTCACCATCGTGAATACTGAAGTTTTGATTGAATCAATTTGGGAACATTTTGTTGATGTTCAATTTCCTCTTGTTGCAACTTAGTACACGGTGGTTGGTCAAAATGGAGCGGGTGGACTTCATGCACCAAATCCTGTGGAACTGGTTCCCAAGAACGTTTTCGAGGATGCACTAATCCTCGACCAAAACATGGCGGTAGACTTTGCACAGGCCAAACACGTGACAAGAGGAATTGCAACGAGAAACAGTGCCCTGGTAAAATTCAGATGTGACTGCACTAAGTGAAAAAACTTTGTTACTCTTTCATGCAATGTCCTATTCATGGGAAAGATGGGCTTTTTTTCAAAGCGGCCTTTTCCAGGGAAATTTTACGAATGGATACGGGGATTGGTTAACCCAAATTTGTTCCATCGTTTATTGTTGTTTTTCGTTCAATTTAGTTCGTTGTGTTTCTTTTCTTTGTTTTGTTTGTTTTTTATCTCATTTTTTGCTTACCTCTTCGGACGCGTTGTTTTTATTCTGTTATTATCTGTTGTTTGATTGGCGTTTAAGTTGATTGGACATGTTAAGTGACTAAAACTCGATTGATCAATGATTTCATCCTCTTCGGCATATATATTATTTGAAAGCAATTCAGTTTTTAAGTATTTTCCACTGTTCCCCGCCCACCCATTATAAGAGAAATGAACTTTCCGCATGGTCGCACACTTTTTTGTCTATACCCTTGGATTCCTTAATGTCTTTTGATCCGCAACTGTCTGCAGTCTCATCCAAAAGTCACTAAATGCTAAATTTCCATTTGTTACATTTCAGTTAACGGTGGCTGGTCAAGTTGGAGTGGCTGGACTTCATGCACCAATTCATGTGGAAGAGGTTCTCAAGAACGCATCAGAAGCTGTACAAATCCTCGCCCACAACATGGTGGCAATTCTTGCTCAGGGTCCGCCAAGCTGGTACGATCGTGCAATCAGCAGCCCTGTCCCGGTAAGAAGGAAACATTGCTGTATGTATTCTATTTTACAATAGAATATATTTTAATGCCTCGATTCCCGGTAACTTTTCGGCCCGAAGCCATATTTTGAAATTTTGAAATATCAAAACTTTGTTTAAAAATCCAGTAACAGTGCTGGAGTTCTAAGCTTAAAGGGATAACAAATAAACAGCACCAAACTTAAACAGAACAAACAATAAACAAGAAGAATTGTTATGTACCTACACTTTCACTCAACAAAACGAGCATTGTGATTAGTTGATTCTTGGTCACGTGCTCCTGATCAAATTCAAATTCATCCTGACCGGGATACAATTCCGCAGTTGTTACCCGCGCGCCGAATACTACAGAATTTTTTTGCCATACGATTGTTTAAGGGAGAGTCTAAATATATAACAAAGCACTTAATGTATGGTCCCTCGGGAAACCAGTTAGTTTTGCTTTTCCTCCAATTCTGTTGTTTCCTGAGACGAAGTTTATATTAGTGATAAGTGTATATTATTTAATAGAGAAGAAAAGGTTGAAAGAAAATCCATTCTACCTGTTTGTTTTCAATCTTAATCTATAATTCGTCACGTCTTTCTTTTCCCTTGTAGTGGATGGAGGATGGTCAGGCTGGGGTGTATGGTCAGACTGCAGCCACCCCTGTGATGTTGGAGAACAGAGGCGATCACGAACGTGCACGGCACCGTCCCCTTTATATGGAGGAAAATCCTGTCCAGGAGCAGGGACTGAGCAGCGGGTGTGCAACACGCATCCATGCCCAGGTAAATAAGGGTGATGTCACAGTTCTTCTTTTTCAGAGTAATTTTTAATAATAAGTCACAACTTTAGGTGTACTACATACTTACCTCATAGATGAACATCCTTTAAACACACTTCATTAAAAATTTTCACTTGGTGCATGTTGCTTATTTTCCAGTCAACGGAGGGTGGTCCAGCTGGTCTATGTCGATGCCATGCAGTGTGACTTGTGGCAATGGAGTAGAAATCGTTTCACGATCTTGCACAAATCCTAGGCCTAAAAATGGGGGAAAGCCTTGCCCTGGAGAAGCAAAGAAGAAGCAGCCTTGCTCGAGAATTTCTTGTCCAGGTAAGGAAAATGTTATTACTCTTTGATAGATTGTGTTATGCTGTTAGGTTTATCAAGTTAGGTTTAGAATAGGCTATGGAGAAAAGTGATAGGTCATAGGCAACAGGTAATTTTCTGTGTTTCCAAAAACCATTTGATTTAGCTCCCCAACTGTATCCTTATTTTATATTCTATGCTGCACTATTCATGTAGCGTGAATAGCCTGACCTGTGTCGATAACGTACATTCTACGTATCCGGTGCCAAAATGACGAGAAGGAATATATCAGCTGGTTTGGCTTAATCGTGTTAGTTTTTAGGAAGTCTTATTTTTTTTCACAGTCAACGGTGGTTGGTCTGTTTGGTCTATGTCAATGCCATGTAGTGTAAGTTGTGGCAATGGAACAAAGATTCTTTCTCGCACTTGTACAAATCCTGAGCCTAAACATGGTGGAACGCCATGTACAGGAAACACACAGAAGATACAGGCATGTGTGAGACATCCTTGTGCAGGTGGGTGTGTCGCTGTTTAGATAAATCTGATGTCATCTTTCACTTCAAGTGTTTTTTGTGAAGGTAGCCATTCACGCTAGACATTCTTTCTTGTACAAAGAAAACTGGACACCGTTTCGGAGAAACAAATTTTAGGAGTTTGCGGTTTGATGTTTTAACTTTCTTAGAACACAACACTATTTGTGACTATGCTGTATCGTTAATTCGTTAATCTTTACAGTTGACGGTGGTTGGTCAGTTTGGAGTGAATGGAATTCCTGTAGTAAATCTTGCGGAACAGGTTTACAAGAACGGTCTCGGAACTGTACGCAGCCAGCGCCCATGCATAACGGAAAGCCTTGTGAGGGGGAACCGTGGGAAAACCGCCAGTGCAATGCGCATGCGTGTCCCGGTATGTAAATTGGAGACATCTCGTCCATTCCAATTGTCTTTGTCTGCCTTTTCCTTTCGTAGAAGCAGGACTCTCTAAAAGTTAACAACTGCTAAATTAAAGCCTGCATCATTTTAGGTCTGAAATTGTAAACTTCATACTGATGAAAGCTCAGAGCTGCTACGCAAATACATAACAGCGCTGCAGAATAAGCGATATAAAGCAAATCCTTACGGTATGAGCGTTACGCCGTAAGCACCTTTGTTACCAGCATTGGACAAAACTATGATTGTTGTAATGTTAGTGGATGGCGGTTGGAGCAGCTGGAGCTTGTGGTCTCGGTGTGACAGAGTCTGTGGCGGAGGCAAGAGACAACGTCTTCGTTCCTGCACAAACCCACCGCCCTCCTCTGGTGGAAAAGGCTGTGGTTCTCACTACTATGAGTCCAAGGAATGTGCTGTAAATAAATGCCCGGGTCTGTCTGCCTTTGCTTTTCGTCCATTTGCTGTTAGTCCTTGGTCGTCTGTCTGCCTGTCCCTATCTCCGTCCTTCTTTCTGTTCGTCTGTCTGCCCATTTATCTGTCTTTCTGACTGTTTGTCGGACAGACGGACAGACTTTCTGTTCATTATCGGTCTTTTTGATTGTCTGTCTGTCTTTTGTATTCATCTGGCGGTCTGTTTTTCTGACTCTGTTTCTGCTTGTCAGTCTGTCTGTCTGTCTATTAGTCTGTCTGTCTGTCCGCCTGCGCGTCTGTCTGTGTGTGCGTCAGGATTTCAGTTTATCTGGCGGTCTGTTTGTCTGTGCGTATGTTTGTCCGGCTATTTGTTTTTTTCTGTTTGTTCGAATATTTGTTTTCTTCTGTTTGTCCGTTTGTTTGACTGTCTGGCTCTCTGTCAGTGCTTTTGCTTTGTCTCTGTCTGCCATTCAAGTTTTATCGGTTTCGTGTGCCCTTTTTACGTCTTGTGGAGTGATGTGTTGTCTATCTGTCTGTCTGTCATGTCCATCAGTTTTCTATTTGCTTGTTGTCTCTCTGAAGGTTGTTACAGTCTATTTGCCGATACTTTTCTGTTCTTTCCTTTTATATCTGTTACATACCTGTCTACCCTCCATCATGCTAGCTACTTTTATGAAGTAACTGACGAAGCTTGACAATGTAACAAAGCTTGTAACGGTTAGTCCAAAACTAACGCACCTCACATAGAGGCTTTATAGACTGGATCTTTTTGTACGCTGCTTGAAAATTGGGCTATCTTTAAAGCCGATGATAATACTAAAAGCTAAAATGGTGTATTTCGATCTGTTCAATTAATAGTTGACGGTGGTTGGTCAAACTGGAGTGCATGGACATTTTGCAGCCAGTCTTGTGGAACTGGTGTTAAGGAGCGCTCCAGAAACTGCACGCAGCCAGTTCCAAGTCATGGCGGGAAAAAATGCCAAGGAAAAGCACAGGAAAAGTATCAATGTAACACGCATTCCTGCCCGGGTGAGTACTTCATCTAAGACTAGGTTCGACTCAGAATACGTGTTATATGAAAATTTTGCGACCAATTGAATTAGTGGATTTTGCGGATTGTCTGCGATCCCCGTGACAAGAACGGTGACCAGATGGTTAACGCACTAGTCTCCGGGAGAGACTAGTGCGAGAGGTCTGGGTTCGAGGCGTGGCTGTGTCGTATGTTCTTGGAAAAAACACTAAACTCACAGTGCATCTCTCTACTCAGGAACGCAATATGGGTACCTGCACACAGTGTGAGAAGCCTGACGAATTCCTGGGGGGGGGGGGACTTGCGATGACTACTCGTTTGTATGTGTGTTCGAGGATTCCATATTGGACAGTTATACTTTCACTTTGATCTTTTATCAATAAGACAAAGTTCATTCACATGTCATCGTCATGAAACTCGAACGATTGTGCAAATTTTAAAAATGCTTTAGTGTTCCAGTGTGATGCGTGTTGTTATTAGTTGTTGTGTTATTCATTGCAGTGCACGGTGCTTGGAGCGTTTGGAGTTCTTGGTCAGCCTGTGGCAAAACCTGTGGAGGAGGCGTCAGAGAACGCACTCGTTCTTGCACAAACCCACCGCCCTATTTCGGTGGGAAAGGCTGTGGTGCTCAGAACCATGAAACAAAGGAATGTGCTATAAATAAATGCCCAGGTTAACAATTTAATTGGTTTTTTCTTTCAAGTTAGTGAGACCAGTCTTGTAGCACCATTCTTTCCTCGTGTTATTACTACTCTTTTAATGAGAGGGTCTCAATGGGGTTAACCGTTAGCCGTAAAACGGCCAAAATATTTAGCCGTTAGACTTAAAAATTGACAAATTTTAACCGTTAGTCGTAAAAAAATTAACCGTAAAAAATATGTCTGGTGGAAACAATGGAAAGGTGTTAACCGTTAGCCGGAAATTGGCCAAAATTTTAAAAGCCATCACCCCATTGAGACCCTCTAATGAGGGGCTTGGCCTTTGTTTTTTATTTTCTCGTTTTTGTTGTAACTATTTACATTTTTATTTAAGTTTTTTTTCCTTTTTCGTTTTGCAGTTCATGGCGGTTGGTCCAAGTGGAGCAACTGGACCGAGTGTAGTGTGACATGCGGTTCTGGTGTGGTGACACGCGATCGCCATTGTAACAATCCCGAACCAGCCGCCGGTGGCAAACATTGTAATGGAACTAATAAAGAGAGCAAGTCGTGTAGGGCTGAAGGACAATGCATAGGTAAGAATCAACTTATTACTGGGAGAAAGGAACTCAAAACCTGACAATAAACAAAGAGAGTAGTTTCCTTCGCATGTGTTGTTCAGTCTTGTCATGCAACGCGCTTTCGCGGCAGAGTGTTGCTTGACAGACGAAATCGGCCGCGATAAGAAGAGGGTCCTTAGCAGAGGAGAAAAGTGACAGGTTAGAGAGAGAGAGAGGGTTTCTAAGTTTTCCGCACGAAGCACTGGTTTAAATTTATGGAAACTATTCCTTTACTGTATGTTTTGTGTGATGGTTGACGAAATATCCGAAAATTCCTTTGACTTTAACTCTTTTTTTTAATTTCCGTTTTGTTTTTCAGTCGAGGTCGGCTGTCATGAGAGCTTTTCTTCGGACAAACTAGCAAGCTTTAATGATGAGATTGACTGGTCCTCTCACATCTCTTCACAATTGCGAAAGATTGTAGCAAAATGCGCTAATTTAGCAGTGGAGAAGAAATACAGGTTCTTCGCAGTTGAGGACTTTGGAAACTGTCAAGGAAGGCATGTCTTCGTTAGTCGATCCAAGGCATCTGGGTGTAATTATGGCGTCGGTTTGAAGGGATATTACTATGTCTATGAAGTCTCTTTGTGAACCTTAGAACGATATCAGCTGACAAACTGCGATCGCTTGGATTGGCCACTTATCAGGGTCTATCAGCGATTGCAGACGAACGGGGCTTTAGAAGGTGGCTCGCTGTAATCGCTAAAAAAAGGTTCTCTGATTTCTGCTTCCTTTTCATCAGCGACATTTATAGAACGTGTCAGCTTGTTTGTGCGCGATCCCTTGGGCGGTTCACTCACTTGGAAAATCGGTGATGTAGGTAATCACAGGCTTGTAAAAAGTTGTGATATCTTCGAAATCACAGATCAGTGTTTTTCGTACGAATTACGATTTTTGGGTGGGGAGGGGGAAACGATCCCTTCGATCGAAACTATAATTTAAAAGATTCAGCGTCAAGTCATGACGCGTGCCTAAAAAGGAAATTTCAGCATCACACATGAAGATAGCTACACACATCTCTTCAGCCACCTCGTATTTTTTTTTCCATCGTCTTTTTTTGTTTTGTTTTGGTCGGTTTTATTATTGCTTTCAAATAGTCAAACTGTGAATTCATTCTAAAACGTTTTTAACCATTGAATTATCCTTCTCTCCGGGTGGTTATGCAGCCACACCGTGACTCTGATCAATTCAAAGGGACCAGGAGAATTCCAACGCTTTTGGCTTCCTGAGAAATACAAGAATTGGTTGTTAAGTAAGAACCACTGAATAAGTCAAACAGGAAAATTTAGAGAATCACGTTGGACTATCGAGAAAAGAGGAAGCTAAGATATCGACAGATGACACTTGAGCTGTAACCTTCTGGCTGTAACGTGACTTTAAGCTATAACGTATTATTTTAAAAAAAGGCTGGTATTATTTATGGTGACGTGTCAGTCACGGGGCTTAGCAAATGATTACTTACTGTTTTCTTGTACATTTTATCAAACCGATACAATAAAGGTACTCTATAAATTTGTTTGTACTCGCCACGTAAATTATTATTAACAACAGACGCTTTAAGACTGGAAAACGACCCGGTGTTTTAGTTTTCTGTTGTCTTGATAAAACCTTAAAAAAGCACTCTTCCCTCCGCAATCAGTAATTCAATCAGTCAAAGGAATTTTTTCGTCCTGGATGTCTTTTAAGATTGTTCAACTGTCCCAACTCTATCAGATAATTTCAGTGCAGACTTTTTTTCATTTAATGAAGTTTGCATCTTCTGCGGGGTTCAAGGGTCGTCAAAATTTTATAATTAAACGGGCTTATAAGTTTTGAAGGATGTAACGTGAACACTCTTTTCAAATCCGAGGTGAGTGGGAACTCCAGAAGCGTAAGAAGCTTAGCATCATCATTAAAACTCTCGAAGTTCCATCGCTTCCAATGTTCGGAATTGATTCTGGCCTCAGAACGGTAAGGAGATAAATAAAAACATTGAATGACCTAGTCGAGAAGGAATCAATGCTGAAGGAAGTTTTCCCGACTCATGTTATTTCCTCTTCCTCAGTGGTTGATTCGATCTATATTAAGTAGAGCCAGTTCACGCATATTTCAGTTTATCTTGGTCAAGAAGTGCTGCAAAGACTGAAAATTTTTGTAAGACCGTATTTTCTAAAAACGAGTCACAACCTGGAACTATATAAGGAATAATCTAGTTCAGGTAAGCATAATAATGTGACAATGCACATTAAATTTGATTTTTTTACATAGAAAACGTGTGAAAAATCAGTGACACGTACTTTGAAGTTTACTATCCGGTGATTTCAAACTTTTTAGCTCTCAAAATTCAAAGTTTTTATTCTCATTTATTTTGATTTCAAGTACTTTTAAGGCCCGTTTCTTATGCAACTGTTCACTCAGATCTGTCTGAAACATGCGTGGAGAATGGGGACGAAAACAATGCGAAACATGCGCAACTGTATCGAAGGAGGCTTTTACTTAAAAGGATAGTATGCAAACGCAACTTTTGCTAAGGGCTAGGGCTGCTTATCTTTGGTTGATCTAGACTCCCGACTCTTTTGTCCGAAGGGAATCTAGCATCTTTCCTCTCTCTCTATCAGTCACTAAGAACTCTGTCTCGAAAACCTTTTTGGGTTTTTCACTAGCACTGAGGTCAGCTTTCCACTATTTTTACCTGTATACTTCAGACCCATGCTATCGCATTGGTGATAATTTCCGCACTCTTTCTCGCCAACAGACTTTCACGAAGGCCTTTGAGAAAATGATGCCAATGTCACTTTTATCCTTTGCTGTGCTCTGCTTTGCGTCGATGGTAATTCAGGCAGATGGATGCCTGTTCAGCTCGGGCTGCAGCAAAAGGGACTGTATTGTAAGTTCCTGGTCCAAGTGGAGTAACTGTACTCAGCCATGTGGTGAAGGGGGAACACAATGGCGCACACGCCGGGTGACTAAAGGAGCCCGATGTGGTGGGTCGTGTTCGTACTTGCTCGCAGATATCCGGTCATGTAACGATGTATGTCCCAACGGTGGGACTCCAGTTTTTGGTAAATGCCATTGTAAACCAGGCTATAGTGGAAAGTGCTGCACTGGAGGTAATTACAGTTGTGCTTATCGATGACTGTCTAACTGCCTGATTGCTTGACTCAAGTAACGACTGACTTAGTGGTTCTACCGTCTTATTTCTTCTTTAGTTGATGGAGGTTGGTCAAATTGGAGCAACTGGACAGCTTGTTCGAAAACCTGTGAAGTTGGGATCAAATCACGAACGCGGAAGTGCTCCGAACCGGTGCCGCAAAACGGCGGGAAATCATGTCAGGGGTTAGCGAGAGAAAAAAAGAAGTGCGGTGACAAGCAGCCATGCCACAGTAAGAAAAATCACCTGTAGTACCACAACGAGAAAAAGAGCACTGTTACTGGCGGCTTTACTTTGAAAATTTTTGTTTACCGCAGACCAAAACTTCACAACAAGCACAATTTTTGCGTTTTATTACAAATGCCGTAATCTGATTGGCTGCGTAACTTGCTATCAAGAGAAAATAATGACCCCATTATTTTCTCTTGTCGCTGTCTATTTCGCGATAGATAGCTTCGCCGTTATTTAAATCCTTGAAGGATCGAAAGCTGAATACGAGAAATCTAGTTAACTTGATCATGAAAAGCGAAGTCAAAAGTGAGAACCTTTTCCCTTTTATTACAGTTGACGATGGTTGGTCGGATTGGAGTGAATGGACTCCCTGCAGCGAAGAATGTGGCAAAGGGATTCAAGAGCGTGCTCGTAACTGCACCCGACGGGAGCCTAATTTTGGCGGGAAACCTTGCGAAGGACAGGCTGAGGAAATTCGAGAGTGCAACAACAACTGTGAAGAAGACATATTCGGCCGTTTTTCATAAAATCGTACAGTGCTACCTTTGAGTTCTGTCCTGTTTGTTTTAGCCTGTGTCAATTCTTGAGCATAGTTAAGCAAATTTTGGCTTAGTTTACTAGAGTGCTTTCGAATGTTTATGTCTCGTCAGGAGATAATGGGCTTCTTGTCTCGTGAAAACTAAAGTAATTGCAAGAAAAAGCTGATGTGAACCCAGAGTAAGGAAAGGCTAACTTAATGAAAAATATCTTTGGTTCAGAGGGCATCGCTAGATTTCATAATATCATTTTGTGCTGTACCACTCAAGTTATCTCTCTATTTTGCAAAATTTGGGGGCCTCACTCAGGGATTTGCAATTTATTTACTTACTTTTGCTGTTATTCACGGAATATGTTTTAGCGTCCTTTCCAACAGTATTCTGGCTTTATGACCGGTGTTGAGACATGCAACAAGACATTAATTTTATGAAGATTACAGGGGCTAAACTACTTCAACAAACGGCGTAAATAAGACTTTAAAAGGCTACATCGTCGGCTAGAGTAACATAGATAATTATTATGCCAAATAAACTACTGCGCGAGCTAAAACTCCTTTCTGGTATTTTTCTTGCTTGTTTTGTTTCAAAATCTCGCCAAAACTAACGAAAGGATTGGGGCGAAAGGATTTTCTTTGTAAGGTGTCGCGCCCATTTTGAAGAAAGGAGCGAGGGATAAATAAGGGGGAGGGGGGAGGGGGGAGGGGGAACGAGAAAATGTGGGGGACTCCTACGGTCTCAGAGGCCCGTAGATCCTCGCTCGTTATTCTAAATGACAGAGAGCAAAAATCTTCGCCTAGCTTCTGTTCAATCCTTAGTGAACCTTTGTCTGCACTTATGCCATCATCTGCAAAGAAGGTATCGATCTTTGTTCAACTGTAAACGCATTTAAACGCATCTCCGAGGGAGACTGAGCGCAAAAAAACGGTTGTAAGGAATGGGTACGAGACATCCGTAGCAACATGGCGCCGAAGATGAAAGTTGATCACTATTTTCGTCGTCGTGAAGCAGAAAATTGAGATAAGTGGTTTGGGAGTAAACTCATGGCGAGGGCTGGAGGTAATGCTATGGCCTTTTTAGAACCTGAGGTCGACAAGAAGCGTTCGCAGAAGCTTTATAATGTCGAGCATCTGTCTTATTTGGCTAACGCAGGACAGTGTTTATTGTAAATGAATTCGGAAAGCTAGCACTAGCGGCGATCAAGGCTTTAAATCTAGACATTCCTCGCCAGATATCTTCCTATCTTTTCCTTCTGGAGAGCTGTGGATCTGGTTTGTGATATTAGCCAGTAAACTTATGTAACCCACCAAACTAAAATTTCAACAACTAAACCACTGTTAAGGCAACGACCAAGAGCTGCTCGAGTACCGTTTGATCGTGGCTTCAGGTCTTGGACTTAAAATGCTCAAATTAAAAATTGATTATCCGCGATAACAATAAATGTAATATCATGAAACGAGCTGTTACAAACCCAACAAAAACAAACACATGGTCTCTTTGTTGGGTTTGGTCTCAGGGTAATTATACAATCATCTGAGTCAATTTTTCCTTTACTTTACTCCAGGCTCAAAGTCTTCAGTCTTAACTTCCCATTTGCTTAAGAGCAGAACTGGTGAATTTGATCTGGAGAGCATCAGTTTCCTGGATCTCAGTGGAATGGGTATGTTCATCTTGATAATTAAATTGAAAATATTTCTGGTGTAGCTCATACATGTGTGGTGTTTTGGTTGCAGCACAGGAGTTCAATCTGAGGAAGAACGGGTAATCTTTCCCTCAAATGCTGCCAGCTTGTTTTACAAGCCATGGCCATCTAGGATAACAAAATGACTCCCACAAAACATTTGAAAAGAGTTACTGTAGCTTAGCCTTACAGCATCAATTATGAAGGCTGTAGGAAGGATCAAAGAAGGTGACTCATGTGCACATTTCTTGAAAAATTAATTTCAAATTACTTATTCTGATTGTTATGTTCCAACAAGGGTTACAGGACATCAGCTGTATTGGTGACTGTATGGGACTTCTGCATCTGGACATTTCTGATAACAGCCTCTCTGATCTGAGTCATTTGAGTGGGTAACACTACTATTTTTTTGTGGCATTCCTTGAAAAAATTAAAAAAAAGTCTTTTTCATGACTTAATGTTATGTGATTGCATATAATGTTTCTTATGAGATATTTTAATTTTCAATTCTAAATCACTCAAAGATCTAATCGTGAGTGCTATCAATCTTTACCCTTTTTTATTTCCCAAGAGTGAATGGCATCTAACTACTCCACACAATATCACCCTTGATTCAAATTTGCATGTAATGGTCACAAGAATAATGGAAATGATAGCCAATTTGAGAAGCTCCTGATTGTAAAAGTTATTCTCCTTGTCAACACTCGAGGAAATGTGGAGAGAGCAGTAAAGAGAATATGAATATCAATGTCAGAGTGTAAAGAGTTAAAGTAAAAATCAGTCAGTAAAGAAGTTATCTCAGCACCAACCAAAATAAAGGAACATATGGTGAAATTTTGACTAAATGTGTGGAAGTGATTTTCATCAAAAGTGACAAAAATAGCAAAGTTGCAAATTTTATATAGTCATTGATATTTTATGTACATGGAATTAAAAAAAAGATCAATTATATTTCTACATTTACCTCTGAGAGGTGATTTTGAAAGTACATGTGTAATGAAACATTTAAAACAAAACAGGTAAATGTATAAACCTACTGTATTTTTTTCATATGATTATTCAATACATAGATACGTAATATAAATCTGACTTTACTCTTCAGGTGAACTAAAGCTCCTTGAGACATTGAATGTTTCTTGCAACAAACTCTCCTCCCTCGGTAAGTATTAGAATAATTTGATAAGAATTGTGAAAACATTAACCATTTTAAACTGGTGTGAATCAAGTTTGATGTAAAAATTATCAACCTAAGAACCTTCAGGTTTTGAAGAAAGATTATGGTTATTATGATGCACAGTGCAAATTATTCATTTACACATCTGCTTCCATATATGGTTCAATATTTTAGATAAGCATTTTTGTTAATTTGATCCAAATTAAGTTGCAGCCTATCTTGTGATTAGTCACACGAAGTAGATTGAGTTTAATTTTTCCTTTGATTGTTTGCAGATGGAATTGAAGAACTTTCAAATATATCTTCTTTGAATTTGTCTGGCAACATGATAACAAGGTTAAGAATTTCAACTCAATTACAACTGTACAGTTTATACACTGTTCAATTACTTGAATTTTACCCAGTTGCATCACTATAGCTGTGTGTTTGTCAAACTACATTGCTTCTACCGGTATCTAAGCATTCCAGAAGCTTATAACATTATTACAAAGAAGGAGAGGTACTTTGAAAAACATCTTAACCCTTTCACTCCCACAAGTGACCAAGACAAAATTTCTCCTTACAATATCCACACAATATCAAGCAGGCAGGTGATGAGAATAGAGAAGAATATCAATTACAGGATTATTACAGTAGTTGATAAAATTACCAAATTCTCTGAACTAACATCATAAGAATTGTATGGCAGATAGTAAGGAGAATTACTAATAAGATCTTGGGAGTGAAGGGGTTAAGAAGCTTTTCATTTGATCTGAACCACTCTCTTAACTAATTTGATTGCATATATTAAGTGATAGCTGTATATATGAAGTATGGCAGTTAAAACAGAACACTACATACATGTACATCTCTAAGAAAACAAAGTCATTTTCTTGGTAAACCTTATTTATGGTTCTAATATTTTGTTTTAACTTCAGTGCTAAGTTTATTGAGGTGTTCCTCTGAGTCCTTTCCCTGTTGAGTTTTCTCTGTCCAATTCGGCTGGAATTTTGAATTGAAGTCCTTTGCTGTTTGGTTGTACAGATGAACTTGTTATATTCAGGCAGTTAGAATGCATGAATGTTCAATTCTGAGGTTAAGTAAATAGTTATCTTTCATGCACTCTTCATATATATATGATGGTAAGTCCCTCTTTGGATTATAGGTTACTTTAATAACTTTTTTCATCTTTGCAGTGTTAACAGCCTTTCATGTTTGACCAAACTGGAGCATTTGCGAGTACTTAGACTTCATGACTCAGTACAAGGATTTTCAAATCCTGGTAAGGGCAGAGTTTGATCAAAATTCAGAAAAATGAACCCCAAAAATGACTGAGATTTATGTTTACTGTCACTGCTCAAGTCAATATGTCCACCTCTTGAAATGGGAAAATGATAACATTGATTCATAGTAAAATTTCTCACAGTAAATCTATATTGAGTTCCCCTGTCAGCACAAGTACTTAGCTGTAAAGTACCTGAAACTTTTCTGTGTTTCACATGTAAATCTGATGGTAGCAAATATTTCAAATTGTGCATTTTACAGGTATATTTGAACCAAAACTAAAACTGTGCCCTCAAATGTAGTTCAATTTTAATAATTGTTACATGGGCATGGTGGAACATAATTTTCTGTATTCTATTTTTGCACCCTTTAAAAATGGCTTACTGTTTTGCATCTTGTTTTGGCTGCGAATGCCACATTTCATCACTATGTTTGCCTCATTTGTTTCAGTTTGTGCCTCTCAAGAGAACTACAAGAAAGTGGTGTGTAAACTTTTACCAAAGCTCAGGACTCTTGATGGTAATTGATTTAAGCTCTTACTTCTTCAATGCTGTGACTTCATTCTTTATCAAAGGGAAGTAGAAAGAAGAAAGAATCGCCTATTGAGGTGCTACTGCTAAAATCCAATTGTTTGCTTTCTTTTATATTTTACTGTAATTCTTCTTGTTAAGGCAAATTTTAATATGCCAGTCTCCTGGCTTCCAAGAATGATAAAAAAGTGTTGCCTAATTTCCTATTTGTGTTGGTTTGTTCCTCAAGGTGAACGTGTTAGTGGCAAAGGAGCAGACCTGTATGAGATGTGTGATGAACTGGATGCAATTCTCAGAGGTAAAATAATGAACATGTTTCCCTGTAAGTACTTGTTTGTCTAAATATGCCTGGCTTCTGATGGTAACTTGCATTTTTCTTCAACTACAAATGAATGACACTTCCCGCTGAAAGGATGAATTAATCGCAATGCTATTTAAATAGTTTGTAGGTTCCGTTACATGAGTGAATGAGCTTTCCTCAAATCTTAAAACATTTTATAGTTTTAGGTTAAATTCATATGTAGTGTTTAAACTTCTTCTGGTCTTTGGCCTCATTCTCTAGTCTAGGAGCAACAACTGAACTTCTTTTCTATTTTTTTTTTTCGTTTTTTTCATGATTACCTTTATTTATCTGGGCTCACACAGAATTCTTGTTCATATTAATTTTGCAGATAACGATTTGCAAACAGAACATGGAGTTGCTCTCAAAACAATACCATGGAATACAGGTGACAACTTTACTTCACATCCATTCAGTTTTTTGTGAGTCAAAGAGTTATGTGCTTGTACTGTACGACATGCATAAAAAAATTATACCACTCATTAAATGATCCAGTCACCAAATTGTTGCCTTTTTTGTCTCTACATTATCTATGAGAATTCGATTTTCTTTTTGGTGTTATTGTTTATCGAAGTTTACCTTGTTTTGAATGTCTTTTGGTTGTTTATTTGTGTTTTGAAGGTTAATCTGATTAACCTTGTTACTGATTTAAAACTGATGCCAAATCCAATAGATAAACTGCTTTCTCTGCCGCATACTTCAATGCAAGATAAGAGTGTAGAGGAAGCTGAAAAAGGATTTAGTGGTAAGTTTTGTTGTTGACAAGTGTTTGTTGTTTTTGTCGTTTCTGTTGTTTTCTACTGGCCTCTGAATTCTAATATGTAAGTGCAGACTCTGTGTACATCTTAACCTTAGCACTCTACTTGCAGGAGTTTAAAGGTTTTAAAACATGTAGATGTCAGTTTTCGTTTTCTTGTGAAAAAAGATTTTAGTTCAGAGACATGCACTAAGCGACTCATACGTTACCACTCACTCGTGTAGCAGTACAACACGCGCATTCCATTCGTGAATGCCTTTAACAAATATGTGAAAGGTAACAAATCTAATACAAGCCATCTGTTTGTTAAAGTCCAGTCAGACTGCCGGAAAAAAAAATTCCAAAGCAAGTCTTCGGCTCTGAAGCTGTTATGAATATTTTGTGTTTCAGATGTGATGCTCCAGTGTAAGAAGATCAATGAGGATGCGGAGAAGGCCATTCGAAATGCCAAAGAAGCGTTGTGGAACCCCTGACTTCATTCTGTAATTATCGGGTTTGCTGCGGCCTCGGTTTGTGAAAGTAGGCCTAAATTACCGTGCATGGATAGATGTTACTGCTACGATTTGTTTTTGCTTGACAAGGCACGCAGAAACGAGGGTTATTTACTTTTGAAAGAAAGTAAGAGCTGTCCTGGTGTAGTTACTGGAGCGAATTGTACCTTCTGCACAGTGTTCAGGTAATGTTCCTGAACGAGAATGGCTTGGACAAAACCTCGTCAGCCAAGTTGTGTTGAAACCGCCTTTGAAATTGGACGTCAAACTTGAATGACGTAAGCTGCATACCAACCAGCGGAAAAAAAAGATGACTTTTGGAAAGAGTTTTAAATTCCACCAAAGACACTGGAAAAAATACCCCTTTACACCCAAGTATTGTTTTGTTGTTGTTGTTTTTTATAATGCGTTGGCTTGAAGTACTCTGATCTCAGTCAGTTCTTAATTTTACGAGATGATAAAAGTTGACAATCGTGAAACTTTCCCTCGCATATAGACCCAGAGATGTTAGGTATTCAGTTAACCGATTGAATGTGAGGTTAGTATCTCTATTAATGCATCTATCTGAACTATCTATGAACAGATGTTATAAAGCCCGTTGGTCCTAAGCTTCTGTGCAATATTTTTAACGTCTTGGGCACACGATCTTCAACCAACCACTGAGAAGTTCTTGAGGAAATAAACAGCCGAGATTGTCATGGTTAACTTGTTTGGTTATTAATAGCTCTAACACAAAAACGTAGGCGACAAGATGATTAATAGATAAGACTGAAAGGAATAGATCGATAAAAATCATTAAATGAATAGCAAATGTGGAGTTCCTAGATAATCTGATTTATCAGTCAATCACAATGAATTACCTGAGGCAGTCTTAATGACCTGAAAAATCTAAACTCAAGATTTTTCAAATACAATGTGTTCAGACTATTTCAATCACTGTTTCCTTTTTTCTTTCTTCTTTTGCATTTCTCGCCCTTTGGCCTTCGTTTACTTTTTTGAAGTCAGCATTAAGTTTTCCCCCTCGCATTTATCTAGATTCTTTCATAAACCTGTAGTTTTATTAAGGGGACATGTGTGGTATATCCAGGAAAGGATTTCTTCAATCGGCGCGTTTTCTTTCGTACGCACTTAGGCCAAAGTTGTGCGCGCGCGACAAGTTTGAAAATGGTGACGTTGAACACAAACGCGCGCGACAGTTATTCATGTGCGCGCGAGCTTATCAACGACTTTTTCCCGTAACAATCGACATTGGATCACATAAAGAGCAATCGGGTTGCTACATTTTGTTTTTCCCTTACATGGATATCCTACCAGGTGAACTTATCGCACAGATATTATCTTACCTTCATCCGATATACGAAGACCTTCCACGGTATTGCACAATTTGTCGAAGGTGGGAGCGCATCATTCAAAACACTGGACTTCTGTGGAGACATATTCACCTTCATGACGACCGAGACGCCCGTCAGGAATTTGAAGATGACTATGCGAGTATATTGTGCCACTGCTTTAAGAAATATGGTCATTTTATTCAATGCATAAGAGCAGAAGATCAGACGTATTTCACTCGTACTGAAGTCAGGAGATTACTCACCTCACTCCCAAACTTGACAAGACTTGACATTCCCGTGCTCTCGTGGAGTAGAGTCTTTGCGCAGTCGTTGAAAAGTGCACCTGTGTTCAAGTTCTTAACAATCGATGACTACAGGGCGCTTGTTAAAAGACGTTCACACTTCGGCAATCGACGTTTACGTATTCATAAGCGCGGGATTCGAGTGTGGGATTTAAGAGTCCTTGCGCGTCAGTTCAAATCTTTGGAATCATTGACTCTGAATATAAACATTTTTAAGCTCTGTCGACATGGAATTGTTCCTATACTGGATGAGCTCAAGCTGAAGGAACTGCACCTTGAATGCGCTCCTTATGGTATGGAAGATCTTCCAAGCGAAGAAAGTGTGTCGCTCCCACCAATCAAGGCTTTGATGAACTCTCGCCACTCCCCTACTCTTGTTAGCCTTGATTTACACTACCTACCTATAGGTGTCTCCGACTTAGTGAGTTATTTGGAGAATTTTAAGTTCTTGAAGCAGCTTTTTGTTGCTTTTGCAGACGGAACAAACACTACCTCTTCAAATTCTTTAGTTCTGAAATCGAGCAGTCTTGCAACGCTGTTTTTAACCGGCTTACCAAGTAGAAATATCGATAGTCTAAAATGTGTGCTTCCTAACTTGGAAGTTTTACTTATATCAGAATGCCATTACTTGACTTCTGTTGAGATTCTCGCAACAAACATTTTGACTTTTATTCTGCAAGGAAACTGTCAGCTTTCCAGAGTGAAGGCCCATTGCAAGGGTTTACATGACTTGCTGATGTACGAGTGCCCTGCAATTGAACCAGATTCCTTTAAGGATTTCTTGTCAGAATGCCCAAACATAAGACAAATGGAAGTATCCGTGGACTGGAGCGTTATTGAGCTTGACAGAGAACACTGCAATAGCTTAATACAGCTTACAATTCGTGATGTGGGTATGAGTCTGTCAAAGCTCAAAGTGGATTGTCCAACCCTGGAATACTTCAAATGTTCTGGAGACGTATTCCCCGAAAAACAAAAGAACAGTAAGAGTGTGGCCGGCTGCGACATCGAGATATCGGCCAACTCTCTCAAGAAGGTTCAAATTTTTGACATTGGAAGCGCCAATCGCGTCACTGTGCACTGTATCGAAGCTCATATGATTCAAGTCACGGGCCTACAGCCGTGGCAGAGACCGCTGATTGTGGAACTCAATGCGTCGCGTAGAGTGGGGACGGTGTTCTTAACTGGTCTGACCATAGGTTTGGCTATTATTAATTCAACTGATGTGGATTACTTGATCATTGAAAATTGTTCCCTAGCGCACAAGAACAAGCAACGAAATATGCGATTTAAGTGCAAAACTATTCGCGGACTAAGCCTGTTGCGTTGTTCTAGCATGAAGAGTTTCAATTTACATGTATCTTGTGTGGAGAACCTTTCCATAGACTCGTGCTCAAATCTTCGCGATTTGGACATAAGTGCGTCGAGGCTTCACTGCATTCGAATTATCGACTGCCCTCACTTGGAGCCCGTTAAAGAAATGCTTAAACCGGAACTATACGACGGTAGAATTTCTTCTCTCTGCGTAAGAGATCTAGTCATTAAGAAATGATACAGGGCTTGTGGGTCTCTTCACAGGTTCTCACATAGATTATCAAGTAAGATATTTTGAAGTAAAGGCGCAATAAAAATAAACCACCTCGCGATTGCTTAAATTCTCACTGCCTGTAAGCGCGTTTACAGAGGGTCGCGGGGGTTTGAGGCAGAATTAAGGCGTCTTGCTGGTTCTTCAGTGTCATAGCGTTACGTCAGTATTTTACGGGTTCATTCAAGTGTTAACAGGCGAGTACATGCACATGCACGGATCCTGCAAAGATTCAATGAGGAATATACGGTAGTTCGATTTCACACTAATTCAAGCTGTTCTCTGCGAAAGCTACGCTTGGCAAAAGTATTTTCGCGAATGGTTAACCAATCGGTTATCAGTGAGTGTAAGAGTTTTCACTCGTAGTCGCTTTATTCAGGTTTTTTTCTAATGTACACTTGTCCATTTTCTGCTTTTTTAATTTCCACTTGACATTTCTGTGAAAAGTAAGTTGCAAATTTTCTTCAATATAAAAGTAATTTGACTCAGTATAGCAAAGAAAGGCACATGTATCACGGATGAAATTGTTCGATTACGTTCGCTTTTCAAGGAAGATAACTTTTTCTGCAAGACAAAATTGAATCGAAACAAAGCGCGCATCATGACGCGTGAATCAGCTGCAATGTGCGAACGACGAATGCGATTTGCCCTTCAGGCGTTACGCAGCTATACATGTCAGTGTTCTTCACTTCCACGTGTGCAAGTACTATTTTCATTCCTAACATTTGGGTCTCTAATTGATCAGTATCTCTCATTGTATCAATTCACTTAACTTACTTTACACGCCATCAGGGTTTTTAGACTATGAAAAAGCAAAGAAAAAAAAAATGTAAAATAACCATTCTAAATAGTCTAGCCATCAGTTCATCATGTCGTCATTTTAAACATTATAACAGAAAAAGTCTCCTTGCGCCATATACTCGTCGTTATTTGCCGAAATCAACCTTGTAGGAGGCGATGTAATCTGCGTAACTAGACCTGCTGGATTGCGTGATTCAACTGTCACGTAAACAATGCTTCCTTCAAACAACGCGTTAATGTCATTAAGAGGTAGCGTGACATTTGTCGTGACACCGACGTCTTGGAATGAAAGAACGTCTGTTGCGTTTGGATGACTGCCGACTGCAACGCGAAATCCGCTCAAACCTGATTCTTTGTCGTAAAACCCAAACCAGTGAGCCCGCAGTGTTTGGTTGAATAAGTGGCAGCTGGAGTGAAGTCCAAAAACGTCATGCGTGCGGTCTGGGCTTACTATTACCGAACCCTGTCAGGGAAAAAACAAAAAAACCAATAGGTTGAACAGACAAAAAAAAACAACAAACTGAACAAGGTAACATGTTTTGCGGAGAAGGTGCTTGTAAATCGAAGCCCTCCTAAGGAAAACCGCCTCTCTTCATAATTTAAAGACAATTTTAACTTTCTTATCCAAAACGGTGTTGTTCGTCTTAATTCGACCTAATGATAGAACACTTCTTTATTTTTCGGATGAAGAGCGTTGTAGTTCGTTGTTTTTAAAAAAACATAGACTAGAGTTTACTAATCCCGATGAGTACTAGAAATCAAATCACCCGATCCATACTAGAAAGTGTCAACATAATTTCCTTAAATTTACTGCCACATACAGGCCGCCTGTTTTGTTCCCTAAGATATTTGGCTAACCTTAGTTGGTGGAGTGTCATCAACCAAGACTGGTGTAGTAGATGATCTTTCTGTGACAAGTCCAACATTGTTTTCACATCTCACAACGGTGTGGTACCTTTCACCTGCAACTAACGAGAGCCCTGTCGCTGCTATGGTCGTTTTCAAACCATTATTTACAAAGTCGCCAATCAAGTTTGTACTGTTTCTTATAGCGTAACTGCATAATTTTACACCACTTTCCTCGTCCTGGAAGAAGGTGACGTTAGAGACCAGGGTGCAGTTTGTCACACATGATGTGACGTCAGTGGCCGGCAGCACTTTACCGACAGACGGTGGAGTGAAGTCCACCTTTACTTCGTCCGTTGTTGCCAATGTAAACAGCCCTGCGCCGTTCTGAACTCGTATGGTGATGTAATATGTTTCTTGGTGTCTTAAGTCACAGTAATTGCAGGTTAGTTCTGTTTCATTGTTGGTTATTTTGGTCATAGTTTTAACTTGGCAGCCATTGGATACTGTTCCTACGCAGAATTCAGTCTTGGATATGCCACTCTCGGAATCTAGTGATTTCCAAGATGCCTTCAGTTCTCCTCCGGGTCCAAGCCACAAGAGGGAACCTCGCGAAACCTAAAGAGAGTAAAAGAGAATATTAAGTGAGACCTTCGTGGACGGGTCATTCCGAAAGGTACAAAGCCTCTGTTTTAAAACGAGGTTGAGTGCGCAGCCATTAGTGCGGAGCAATTATTTTAATATCATGCAAAGAGGTCATGCACTTAGCCTCATATTGAAAGTGAAGGTTTCGGAACTCCGAAATGGTTTATTTTAGACGATAAGTTAGGTCAGTCTGGTGTAGAGGATGGAATGAGATGCAGTTTCGAAACTAAGATAAGACAATACGAGTTTGAATGTGGGATATCTGTCTCGCCATTGTTCAGTAACTACTATAATAACCAAGCAAGAGATCTATGAATTAATCGACAAAGCTTCACACTTTACTATTTTTGCAGGTCACGAACAAGGTCATCATCCAGTCACGACAACCATGCCAGGGCCTATCTTGTCCCATTATTTCACCCAAAATTAATCAAATGAATCATACCTCTGTCAACTTGGGTGTTGACGTGTCAACGATAAAGCCGTCAGACCATCCATGTGACGTCATTCCAGCACCATTCGTGGCCTCCACTGTAATGTAGTACCTTTCCCCATGTGTGAGGGTAAGGTTTTCCGCCATCGCTGAAGTAATCATGCCGACATCCTTAAAATCTATGACGTCAACACTGTCAGGAGTGGTTCCAAGGCCCCAGCGGTAACTTACTATGCCACTCTCGTGGTCGCGGAATGGTTCCCATATTGCCGCGACTGTCGTTGTTGAGAATTGAAACTGAATATCAAAATGGAGAGATGATCCGTCGTGAACCAGACCAGAATTGGGTGGAGTAAGGTCAACAATAACACCATCAGAAGACGAAGTGCTGCTAAAGCCATCACCATTTGTACAGGTTACTTGACTGATGTAGCGAGCGCCGGGAACAAGACTAAGATTTCCTTCAGTGAAGTTCCCACTGCTGTCCACGGCTTTTCGAAGGACAACTGTGTCATTTCCAAAAGAGGAACTGTTATCTGATACCGTTTGCTCGATCAGTGCCCAAGAACACCCAGAAATACCGGATTCTTCATCCTTAAAACCTTTCCACTGGATTGTCAAGGTACTAGTTGAATTTGTGAAGTCGATATCCTGGCCAATTCCGTCTATTACAACGCCCAAAGAAGGTGGTTTCATATCAAATATCAGTTTTTCTGACGACATAACAGATGTTAAACCGGCTCTGTTTACAACAAACACAGTCACATAATATCCTACACGGATTTGAGGCATGAATGGGCCAATGACACCTGAAGTAGACAAACCTGCAGGTATTGTTTCCGCCACACAAGTGAGGGGTGTTGTTCCCAAACAGAACGCACTGCTTTTTATACCGCTTTCATCATCTTTAGTCTTATTCCAGGAAACATCTATCTCAACGCTTTTTTGTTCTTGGTCCTTGACTATGTGGTGTATGGTGACCTCTGTTATCATGGGTGGAGTGGGGTCTACAGTGAAGCCATTGGACGAGCTTACACTGCTAAGTCCTCTGGCAGTGATGGCTTTTATGGTATTGTAATACTTTTGACCTGAGTTTAAAACATCGAGGCCTGGTGCGTTGGGTTTCAAGTCTTTCTCAACATTTGCACTCAGCCCAATGCTAGTGAAACGCGAAATGTCATCTCTACCAGGAGCGGTTCCTATGCCCCACTCATAATCAACAACTGGATCCACAATATCGTCCATGAAAGGATCCCAATTAGCACCAACTCTCTTTGTGCTAGTTAGATAGTCGAGGTCTGTACCTTCCGCTGATCCATCGCTGACCTGTGTTGGAATGGGCCACAGATATTCTACTCGAAAGCCATTGGATCGAACAGTATTCTGCATACCCGCGTTATTCCAACATGTCAGTACATTATGATACGTTTCGTTTTTGATGAAGTGAAGATCTGCGTACCTCTGAGAATTCGAAAAAGCTTTCCTTTTTCCATAAGTTGAGCCATTGGTAATGTCAACTTGATGGAGTTTGCTCCCAGCTTCGCCTTCGATTATCCATATGCATGATCGCACCCCACTTTCGCCATCTTCAACGCCAAACCAAGACATAGAAACGTTCCAGTCCTCGAGAACGACATTATAGTCTACTCCTGTTGAATCGTTTCCGTCAATGACATCACCCATAAGCGGCGGACTTACATCCAAAAGCATTCCATCAGAGCTGCGTGTCACAGAAATACCAGCTCCGTTGGTCACATGTACCGTTACATACACTCTCTCCCCCGCATTAGCATGACAGGTCGGACAGGTGAATGACAAGTTGGCTCCAACACTTGTCATTCCTTTTATCTGACAGCCTCGAGGCTTGGTCCCTAAACAGTACTTGCTGTCTACAATGCCGCTTTCTGGATCTCTTATGTCTTCCCAGCGTGCTTCGATGGCCATGTCTGGAGAGAAGTAATCAATGTCATCCCCACTTGCGCCATCGTGGATATCACTGTCAACAGCTAATGGAGGAGTTGTGTCTATAACGAGTCCAAGCGACGACACCTCTCTACTTAAACCCGCTTGGTTCGTTGCTATAACTGTCATGTAATAGACGTTTGCATGGGAAAGGCTGAGGTCATTCTTGGTTACCTGCGTTGCCAGGCGCACGTTCTCAAAGCTGACGATATCGTCTTGGTAAGGCCGAGTACCGACGGCAAAACGATAATTCCGGACAGTACTCTCATATTCGGCAAACGGAGACCATGTGGCTACAATGGATTCTGTGTCTGACTGATATTGGAATGACCGATTGCGTGATACCCCGGCTATAATGGGACCTGTCTGAAAAGGTGGCGTGTTATCTATGGCAAATTCAACGGTTGAAAAAGCAACGAGCCCTGCATTGTTTATGCAAACTACACTGACATTATAACTTTCACCGTGAAGAAGAGCACTCAAAGACAGCGAAACATTACCCGAGGACGCGTTGCTCTTCTCAAGAAAGAGAAGTTGTTCGGCTTTGTCCCTAACGGAGATGTTGCAGTTTTTAATGCCACTTTCCATGTCTTTAAACTCGTCCCACGAAACGACGATGCTGCTGTTGCTGACAAACGTTTTCCTCCCATTTTGACCAGATGACTGTCCAACTTTAACTTCTCCCGGATTCGGTGGTGTGCCATCAAAGACCATTGCATCCGAGCATGATCGCGAGACGAGACCAGCTCGGTTTCGAGACGTTACAGTGACGTAGTATTTTATTCCGGGCGTAAAGATTAGATTTGTCATCGTAGTGTTGGCGAAGTTGGACCGTCCAATGTTAATGAATGGTTGAACTTGAGTTCCACATCTACTTATACCTATGGCCCACTTGTAGTACCAAAGTTCACTTTCGGGCTCGGAGAAGCTCTTCCAGTAAACTGCGATGTCAGATTCAGAAGCCGTGTAGAAAGTATTTTCTTGTTCGTCATGTCTCCACTCAGTCTGTGATCGGAAGCCTGGAAGAATTGTACTCGGTACTGGTGGAGTGGCATCTGCAATGACACCATCCGAAACCAATTCCCTGACAGCGCCAGCCTGATTTGTCACTTTTAAATGCACATAGTATTTTGTTCCACTCTGTAAAGTAAGGACTCCTTGACTTCGGACGTGTGTCGAAAGACCAACATCCGTGTAGTCTTGAAGACTGGTTTTGTCACTCACACTTGTACCAATACTCCACTCAAATTTTTCAATTCCGCTTTCCAAGTCCCAGACTCCTTCCCAGTTTGCAGCCATATCTGATAGAGAAGATTGATACTGAAGATCTGGTTCAATGACTCCATCGTGCACCACACCATGGTTTGGAGGGCTAAAATCGATCAGCACTCCGTCAGAGCTCATACAGTCGCGCAGTCCAGCAAAGTTCACAGCGCAAACAGTAAAGTAATATACATCGTAAGCTAGGGAAAGACCGTTAACGGTAGATGAGGTATTCAACCCTGCATTTTGAAACGGAGATACATCAACAGCTCCTCCACGATTTCTGCTAATTCCATACTCATAATACTGGATTCCAGACTCAGGGTCGGCAAAACCATTCCATTCTGCTGACAACGCCGTGGTATTATCCTGATAGTCGATGTCTGAACCTGAACTTCCATCACGCACTTGAGCATTTTGTAAGCTTGGGGGAGTCACATCAACAACGAAGCCATCTGTAGACACTTCTGAGCTAATTAATCCAGCTCTGTTTTCAGCTTTGATTTTGATACAGTACTGTTGACCATTAACTAGTGTGATATTTGTCAGCATAAAGGTAGTGGCTTGTGGAGGGTTAACTTTGAGAAACGTATTTCCCGTTACATGATAGTTACCAGGGATACAGCTGCCGACGGCAAAATAGTACTGCTTCACTCCAGTGTGAGGTTCTGGAAATTTTGTCCAGGAACCATAAACATGCTTCACGTCTGCCTGATAGTCGATATCTACTCCTGATGTTGCTCCGTCGTACACATTTCCTTGGGACGGAGGTGTGGCATCGGGTATGATAATGACTGAAGGGGCATCTTTATGCAGTTTAGCACCATTGTATGCTCTGATGATGACTTGATACGCTTTTCCTTGGGTTAGTGCCAGATTTTTAAACGTTGCAGATGTCCGTAGATGAGATCCTGGCATGGTTTTGAAGTCGGAGTTTGATGGTGACGTACCCAAGGGCATAACAGCCCAGTCGTAACGCCTCAGACCGCTGTGAGCATCAGAGAATCCAGCCCAATTTACAGATAATGACGAGACACTTGGCACGTAGACGCACGCAGTTCCATTTAGGAAGTCATCCTCACCAGTCACTCTAACTGTACCAGTGAACACAGGATGAGTTGTGTCCACCGTAACGCCATCTGTAGTAACGTCAGTAGTGAGACCAACTGCGTCGATTGCTCTGACAGTCACGAAATACTTCGCATTGTTTCCCAACGTCAGTCCGGTATGTGTGATGTTAGTTGCATTTCCTGTCGACGTCCAAGAAACAACAATGCGTCCACTGCTATCTGTCACTCTGTATTTGTACTCTACGATTCCGCTTCCTTTGTTCCCATCTGAGAAACCATTCCAGTTTGCTGCCATCCAGGTATTGTCGGATTGGTAGTCAATATCAGTAAAATGTCCGTCATTTACAACTCCAGCTTGTGGAGCATCATGGTCTATTAGTACGCAGTCTGATTTGACTTGAGTAAACAGACCAGCCTCGTTGTAACCTCTGACAACCGCACAGTAGCTTTCTTTAGAAACAAGATTGAGGTTGGTCAAAGTGGGAGAGCGGTGTAAAGCTGTCGTCTTAAAGGAAGTGATTAAACCAGCCCCTAGTCTCTGTATTGCCCAGGTATATCGTGAGATAGGTGAATGTGGGTCGGTAAAACGATCCCAGTTCGCGCCGAACGTAGTCGTCCATTTGGCGTGCTTGAGATCTACACCAAGTTGATTGCCATCGTAGATCTTGCCAGCTGCAGGAGGGGAAGTATCAACAATCACTCCATCGCTGGTGAGGTCAGAAAACAAACCGGCTTTTGTGAAAGCGCGAACTACGAATGTCACAGTTGATCCGTCTGTGACGCCATTGAAGGTCTTACCTGCGTTAGTATTTAGATTTACGCTAGTAAAACCCATGAGCTCTGTTGTTTGTTTACCGCTAAACGAAGTTGAGAGAACTTTCCATTCATACTTGGCAACACCATGTCTGGTTTGAACTCCTCCCCAGTTTACTTGCAAGAGTTTAGTGGCCTGGTAGCTCAAGTCAGCTCCAGCCCCATCGCGGATCCACCCGCCTTGTGGTTTTGATGTGTCAATTGTGATCTCGCCACTGCAGACCGGTGGCGCATTGCTGTTTCTTATATCAGAAGCTTGTATTTTAACTTTGTATTTGCTGTTATCTTGAAGACTTAGTCCAGTCAGAGTTTGTTGAGAGTTGCCATTCGAAAACGTTCCTTTTACACCGGACAAGGTATTGCAAGCGGAGGATGCTGGTAGAAGGAACCACCTAAGTGTCAATTGGCCACATAAAACGGAGAAACCGGACATCTTAAGGTAAAGCTTATCTGTAGAGTGCTGAAAGGTGATGATTGTCTTAAATGCATGGTCCTGAAGCTGTACATTGCCAGTAGTCAGGGTAATGCTGTCTGTTACGCCACCAGGGCATGTTCCAAGGCGTCCGTCACACCTGCGAATAATGATTTCACAAATAAGTACAACTTAGATGTAGTTTTAAGATGTTTTAATAATACGAATCATCCTCATCCTTCGAAGAGTTTTTCCTTAACGTAACTTTACAGCCATAACAGCTTAGAAGTGACCACCAACAGAATCTTGAGTTATCTCTCACCTCTCAGGGCGATCGCAGGCGTCCGCAGCCGGACGGCAGATTGTTCTACTTGGCCTCATGATCGCGCGGCAAGATCCGTCACCAACACACTGAGAGGTTTGGATACAGCTTGTGGCAGGATAAGATGCTTGGCAAGAGTAACCTTGTCCTATGCATCTAGAAAAATACAGAGGCAAAGTACATGTAATTGAGAGGCTTATCAGTGCTTGTCTGGCACTCACTGTTTATTTTCACTGATGTTAAATCAACAAAACAATAAATTTTTTAAAGGCGTAGCGAACGGGAGAGAGGGGACACAACATACCAACCCCCTCTTTGTCAAGAAAAAGTGTAAAATGAACACGATATGAACAAATACGGGAAGCATAGTGACGGAGGACCACCCTCATGGAGGCTTCTGCCTAACTCCCCTCCCTACCTTCCCTCCCTCTCCAAGTAGTTGGAATAGGTCATATAATTTGTAGGGAATTTTTCAAACTAAAGACTTTTCAACTTCGGAGTTTCCTCTTTGAAAGTTATATGCCAAGAACTCGTATATATTCAAGGGATCATATCGTCTTTTTTTCCGCAGCTAAGCAATACGGGGTGATACTCACCTGCCAGCGTTACACGTGTCTTGTTTTGTACATTTGTTTCCATCGTTACAAGGCACCGCTGGACGATTGCTCCAGGCTCTATTGGTACGAGCGGCTGTATCGTGCAAGTCACACCACTGACACTGATTAGATGGATTTACTGCTTGGTGGCTGTAGTCCCGGCCTACAGGACGATAAAAGGTTATCACAAAATAAACCAATTAACTTAAATACCTTTGCCTACAAAAATAAGCTTCGTGATATAACTCCTTTAAAGCAATGAGTAAAAACAACGAGAACTGCGATATTGAATGGACAAAAAAGGCTTACAACGTTGTCTAGTCTTCTTCGGCGCGTAAATTCCAGTTTGGATAGACACACCCTTAATTTTGTTTCAGGTATTGCGAGAGAACGAGTATGGCGTAGAATGTTCTTACCCACCTGCTATCTTACAAGTACACTTGCTGTTCAAAAAACCAAACCCAGTTTTCAGACTGCAACTGTTGCCATTACAGTACTGGCAAACCGAGTTGCATTTGAAAGGTGTAGCTGTGCACTGGCCGCTACGACACGTATCTGCACGTGTACATGCGTTCCCGTCATCACATGCCACGCCGTCTCGATTAGACCAAGTGCTGATACTACTGCCAGGGTTACACCACTGAAAGGAAACAGCAACAAGACAAATATTTTCGTAATAAGGTAAGACTTTCCACGTTTTCCTAAATTAATTATTATATCTTTTTTTCTTTTGATTTTTTAGTGGCGTAATTTTCGGTCATTGGTGTGTGTATAGAAACATCCATTGCCCTCAGAAAGCGCTATTAAACATTTCATTGAGGATAGTTGACAACAAAGAACCAAGCTATTATATTAGTTCGAACGGTGGCTTACTTGACAAGGATTCCCTGGCTTATAGTGATTCTTGGCATAACATGTCCTTTTGCCTCCTTGCAGTATTATGCAATATCCAGATTTGATTGGACAGCCATTGCCGTCATGTGTTTCACATGAGAGACAGTTGTAGGGCGTGCCGACGCACGTGCCACTTGAACAGCGGTCGTTTTTGGTCTTCAAGTTGTTGTCGCTGCACCTAAGGTTGTTGTTGTTAGTCCACCGATTATTATTGTTGCTGTCGCATTGCTGAGGAGAGAAGAGTGTGATTGATGCAAAACTCATCTATTGACCATTTTGAAATTCATAAAAATCCTATCAACTGCAACGTTCACGAAATAGTGTATGAATTGTTTTACACAAGTAAATAGTGCTTTTCGCGCGCATTGAGTGGCTAGTTCGGAAGTGAGTAGCTACTGCTATTCACCTCCAAGTAGCTGATGAGACAAAAACGCACTTGAAGAGTTTAACTTCCGAGCATTTTTCGGTATATTGAGAGAAATAAACTCATTTTTTGGTGTTTGTCTGGCATATAGCAAAATAATTATTCAGCTCAGTGTTGGTGAAAGTGGTGCACCATTCACCTCCACTTTGGTGAAAAATTGTTAATTATAAGCCTATCTTTTGTGTGGATAAAATATCCAATGTCTTGACTATTCAAGTTAATGATCTTGAGTGCTTTCCAGTTTATTTCAATTTTCGTTTTTGTGAAATAGCTTTTGAAAAGTTCCATTTCGTTAAAATTTCCGCGTAAAACTCAAATCAGCTCTAGGTGCTTCTTTGAGCGATGGAAAAATTGGTCGTTCTCTGATAGCTTCTCGTTGTCCTCTTAAATGTATCATATATGGTCATTCATTTGATTTGGGCACCTGATATATGATTGACTCTGTACATCAAGCCGAAAGAGCTCAACCCTTTGACTAACATCCAACATCCAATATCACTACTGAATAGGACATTAAGGTCATGAGAGTGGAGGAAATGAGCACCATATTAAGAAGTTCTTGATTGTTGAACAAATTCTCCTCATCAGCATCTTAGGAAATGTACTTAGAACGGTATGGATAATATGGATACTGATGTTAGGATTCAAAGGGTTAAAATGCTATTTCTCCGTGCAATTCTAAGTTAATCTTCCCAATAATTCAATGGCTGCTAAATATTTTACCTGGCATTGATGTCCTGGTCGTAAGACTCCGTGACGAAAACACTGTCGTCTTCCACCCTCATTGATCACGCAGTATCCCGGTTTCACGCGGCACGCGTCATTGTAGCACTCCTCGCACGGGAGGCACGAGAAAGGCGTGCCGGAGCAAACCCCATTAGAACAGCGATCATTTTTAGTGCATGCCTTTCGGTCGTTACACGGCAAATTGTTGTTGTTTGTCCAGGCATACTTGTTTGCACTATTGCAATTCTATTGGAAGAGAGGACAATACACAACAAACGTTGGTAACTAAATAATATTTCCTTGCATCACTATACACCTAATTGCGGTAATACTATCCCTGTGGTTTTTTTCTCTATTTAGTTTTAGTTTTTGTTTTTTCTCCAAAAGCGTTATTTCAGCAAGGTCTACCTTATTCCATATCTAAGTTGTTGAAATGCCGTATCAACTCAAACAGCCGCCGCCCCCGAATAAGCCTCTCTCGAATGAGCGTCGCATTTAGGACAGCAAGGTTAATAAACGCCGCGGTCTCGGTGCAGCGTTAATTCAAGGACTTATTTCACTCGTTGTAGTACTTCGCAATTGGATATCTTGACGGAAGCCCTTAAGAAAGCATTGACTCAGACTTAGAAGTGCCGTATGCTCTCACGCTGGAACACTTAGGCTCGAGATCGAAGTTGAGTGTAAAAACCCCAGTGTATGCAATTAGTTACCATAAAATTTTCGTGCGCATAAGAATATGCCGCTGAATTGAAGAGGATATTTCTTTGTCGCGGCCACTTTTAATAAGTGCTTCAATTGAGGCGTGAAAAATTAAAAAGCGCCGCGGCCCTTATTCCAGTAAAACGGTACTCTCTCACCTCTCTCGCGCATGATTGAAAGCGAATTAAAATCTCACCTGACACTGGTTACTGGGGTTTACTCTGCCATACGCGTAGCACTGGTTGTTGATTTTGCACTGCCTCAGGTCACATTTTAAACCCACTTTGGTGTAGCACGAATGGCAACTGCATGTAAAACTACCGAACGTGTTGGTACAAGTATGCTGGCATGGTCTGTTATTACACTCATTGACGTCTGTTGGAAGAAGAAATAGGACATGAAGAGTAAAAAACCTGTAAGTAAGCTACTGAGTTAGATGTAAGGATGTTTAAGATAACACTACAGTGATGTGGTGAAAAGTTGCAGAAAAAACCGTAAGTTATCTTCCCATAAGATTTTCGCCGATAGCTCGATGCGTTAACCGTTTTTGACGGCATGACATTTTCACTATTGCCTACATGTGATTGGAGTGTCGAATTGAAAGTAAAGAGGTGACTAAATTGCTGTTGTTTTTTTCCAGGACTAAGAGACGCGTGCAAGAATGACGCATACAGCAAACAATTTTGCATGTGGGCTATCGAATAATTGTTTGACCTTTACCCTTTCCACAGAAAGACCCGGAGGATTGTCACAACAAAGGCGAGAAAACTCTGAACTTTTAAATTGCGTAATATATAAAGCAGATTCAGCACTGGCTACAATCGACATACAAAATGGAAAGAGAAAGACCCGGAGGATTGTCACAACAAAGGCGAGAAAACTCTGAACTTTTAAATTGCGTAATATATAAAGCAGATTCAGCACTGGCTACAATCGACATACAAAATGGCCAATGAAGCACTTGTCTTTCTTGAGCAATAAGTAAACTAACCTACTAGCACTAGCGACAAAATTGTTTATTTAGACAAATTTTCTGTCATCACCAACGCTTTACAAGTGCGGATGGTTTGTCACGACTTGATAATTTTTCGCCGAAGCGGACAAATTTTCAAACGCACCGCTGACAAAATTTGTACCGGGTAAAAGCTTGGCGAAATTTACTAAACAAACAAAACCGTGATAAACTTGTCTATCATTTGTCGTAAACCCCACCATTAGTGTGGTAATTGAACTAGGTTCAGTTTACCAGAAGATAGCAGTAATTCTGCATCGTTGCGAAACTCGCAGATTTTACAACTTTAACTTAAGATGAATGCCGGTAATTGGAGTTTTAATACATTGGCGAATTATAGCGACCAGTCATATGAGCAGATCAGGCGCCGGAATGTGCCATCCTATTAAGACCAACAAGGAAACAATTTTAATTCAGTCGGGGCAACCTACAACGGTGGAGGAATTTTCCAGTCGCCGCTTCACCAGACTATTAATAACGCTGTAGATGTGGCCGCACAAGATCCTCCACAACATCTTGAACTGCCTCTAGAACAGTCGATCTTCCAACTTTGAAATCGAGAGTTCTCGTGCGCCAGACGATAAAAACAAAGTGCGAGTACTTTTTCTGGGGCAATGCAGTCAGGCAATTTTGTGTTTTCGCGTGTTACAGCGGGTCGCAAAACATTTAGCAGAGTTTCGAAGGTACAACGATCCATTCGCAGTTTCCTTCTGATAAACTCCCTGGGAATTGTTCGGTCATTGTGGTGGATCTAAAACCAAGACCGGTTTCCAAGAGTACGGGTTGTGTCGACGTGCCCGGCGTCTCCGTCTTCTACGGTGTTCAATCATTAAAAGAGTTGCTTGGTGTCCAAGAAATTGATGCCTTAATGACCTTAACACTAGGCTCACCATGAACATCATTTCGATCTGAGCGAAATTTAAAAGCAAGATACACGCCACAAGTTGAAGCATTTGAACATGTTCCATTATCCCGCCAAAACGTTTGATGTTTTGGTGCGCACAGCTAAATTGAATAAATTACAATGGAATATGATATCGGTGTTGTTTTGTATATGTAATCACATGAGGCCAAGTACTACTAAGGATTAATTGCACGAGAGTTTTCAAAATTTTCCAAAATTGCCCGAGTCGCGAAGCGACGAGGGCAATTTGGAAAATTTTGAAAACTCAAGTGCAATTAATCCTTAATAGTACGAGGTCTCATGGGATTACTTGTTTATCAATAAAGGGCAAAATTTATACGAAGGAAAATCACGCGCGCAGTCTATTTTTAACAAATTTCAAGATAACGAACGGTTGCTATGCAACGGATTAGCCAATCATTAATAGGTAATCATGCCCTCTCTTGATTACCAAAAATGCCCTCGATTAAGAAAAAAATGCCCTCTCTCTCAACCAATCAGCGCTCAGTAATTTTGCCCTTTATTGATAAGGCTATTAACCGACTTTGACAGTTCTTTGACAACTTCGACATTTTTAGCGCGAATGCAATAGAGGAGAAAAAAAATTGTTATGACTAAATTTGTCTTTCGATTTTGTCGGGACAATTCTAGTTTCGTCTGCTAGTGCGGATAGGCCCTAACTCGTTAAATGATCAGTATTGCTGGTTTTCACGTGACGTCACTAAATTTCAGACTTCAGAACTATTGATCCTCCTGAGATTTTACTTTCATGATGTATTAGAGCAGCTAAAAACTAATATTCAGACAAATTTTCACTCCAAATGGGTTCTTGGTTTAGTGATAGACTACTCTTGAATTTCTAAG
The DNA here is from genome assembly GCF_036669915.1 of Pocillopora verrucosa. NCBI lineage: Eukaryota > Metazoa > Cnidaria > Anthozoa > Scleractinia > Pocilloporidae > Pocillopora > Pocillopora verrucosa. Next base: position 26,470,786 of record NC_089315.1, on the reverse strand, counting down.
CTTTTGCGTGACGTGGCCTTTACATGACGAGCGAGAGAGCTGTTATGTTGGTTTAAAAGGTGACTTATTTAGGGAAATTCAGCTATCTGAACAGTTCTTGTATTAGAATAAAGTATTATTGTTACGTTTATGAGTTCTTAGAGAGATAAATTCACGCTTTTGTAGCAAAACTCAGTGACAGATGTTTCTGCTGGTTTCCGGCCGCCATGTTGGTGCCCATCTTGGTGGGCACCAGCATGGCGGCTCCATACAAATCTCTATAAATTTGAGAAAAACGTTTCTCCTCATATCTTCCGTAAGAAAAATTGCTGTGACATGAATCTTGGCGAGAGTCTTTACATATCTAGCTTCTTTCTATTTCCAGATTCTAGACTAAATCGATTGAACGGTTTTTATTTTTTATTTTGATCTATTTTGAATGGCGTGACACTGAAAACCAGCAATTTGAGTCTTTTCACTCAATTACTCTTTTCAGTTTTTTTACTGGTTTAAGTACAATTTCAAGTTAAAAAATCTTATTTAATTCCACTTTAATTTCAATTGATAGAGCGCTAATTGTTTCAAGACGCATCAAAACGTGGAAACCGATTTTTTAGGGAAGGAATTCATCCCACGCTTTTACATGTCCAGAACGCGCCGCTGCAACGCTCTCAAACAGTTGCTGTCACGCATGTGCGATATTTCATCGTTTATCAAACTGTCATCGATGGCGGATGCTGCGCCCGTATTCGAAATCATGCCCATATACACTATTCTGCACTTAGCATTAATTGAAGCGTACAAGTTAAGAATCATTTTAAATCAAAGCTCCCTTTTCCATGTCTGAAGTAGGCGCTTGAAGAGCGTTAAATTTTATCACATTTACAGAGGCGTTGAAATACCCGGAGATTAAACATCCCACACTCATTATTAATCCATTTGGAACAGTTGCTAAATGCGAACGCGCGGAGCGATAAAAAAAAAATGGAAATTTTTCATTTGCTTACTTCACATTGCTAAAAAGAAATAAAAAAAATTTAAATGAAGGGCTCTGTTTGAAATCGTCAGCTTTGCATAATCATGTCAACGGATGTCGATTTCCAGCTTTCGCTCACGAGAGTGTTTACTTTCGCGTTCACTCGTGCATGGATCTACCTACCTCCTTCGCAACACGTTCCCCGATATCCAGGGCGACACCGACATCCACTACTAAAAGGGGTTCCTCCGTTCTTACATTGATCTCTGTTGCACGCTCGTACCTCATCTAAACGGTACGGGCAAGATCCCCCGCAAGCTTGAACAACAGTTTTTCTTCTTGTTCTTTTTTGAGTTCCGCTTGTTCCGCAGGGTTGGCTGCAAGCACTCCATGAACTCCAAGAGCTAACCTGACATGGTCGTGCACTGCAAGGAGGAGGAGAACGTCGCCGTCGTCGCCGCCGCCACGAATCGGTGTCTCTCGCCAGAACCAGCAGAACCCAAACGATAGCCAAAAATTCGGTGATCCGCATCTTTTCTCTACGAATTTAACTATTAAACGAAATTTTATCGTTTTAAATGAAAGGTGAAAGTTGAAGATCCCAAAATAAACCCGTGTAACGCAACTCTGTAACGATGTGGTTAGCCGTTGCTCGAAACGTTACCACCGAACGGTTTCAGATAAAATTGTTTTAGGAACAAAGTCTCAAGTCTATTCGACCACTCTCGATAGAGTTGGGTTCACTAAGATTTTGCTGTTTACCTGCACGAAAGTGGTTGACGTAAAACGTGTCCGATGAATTTGTGGTCAATAAATATTGTTGCTATTGTGTCATAATCTTGTTTACAATTTTATTGTGTAAAGTTTGAAATTGCGTCACGGCTTTACGTGGCGGAGTCAAATGAATTCCAGACCCCCCGTTTCAGAATTTCAGTAAGCACGTAGGTCTCAGTGCAGCTGGAGTCATGCACTGGCTTCGTTGTTTTCCGATAATATTAGAGATTATTTTAACGATTCACCATGCAGGAGCTGCAGCAGTGTTAGGACAGAGGCTCTCGTTTGTAGCGCAAAGTACATGTACATATGATTACGAAGTTGCAGTCCATACTGCAAGAGGTACACGCTCCACAGTCAGCGAAGGATTTCATCTTCATGCGCTGGTGAGTAGAAAAATTTGTTTACAGTTCTTTTACTGCTTCGTAAATTGGGTTTCTCGCGTATTACGAGCAGCGTGTGCGCTAAGGGACGTGCCCACATTAAAATCAGCGAAGCGTTAAGTCTCGATCGTTTGTTTACGCCGAGTTATTGATGCTCGCGCATCGGCGGGATCGTGCGTGTAAATTGCACGACTTTAGATCATTGCACAACCCACCATTCGTGTTGCATTGCACTGTTTAGGAAAAATACTAAAATTTTGAGATGAGAGGGAGAAGAAAGGGGAAAATATTTCCTCAAAAATAACGTGGTTCGCCACATGTCAATCAAAATATGGTGTGAATTCGCAACGGCTTGTTTTGGAGCTGAAGCTCCAAATTAAATATTTAAACATGCTTATGTCAACTATTACTTACAACATGCCTTGTCAAGTCTCCTAATAACACCACGCATTTCAGCGCGATTCAGACAAAGAGTATCCCTTTGTTAGTTTGCCTCCCCTCCATAGACGCGTGCAAAAAATGTATTGATTTAGTGAGGAGAGATTAAGCGTCAATCTTGATTTCCTAGAAAGTTTCCTTGTTGTTCCTTTTATTAAAAGCATTACCTATCAGCGAGGACATACTGTTAGAGAGCTCTCTCTCTTGGATTTTGGAACGCTGAGGCATATTTTGGAATACAAATTCTGGTTTTTAAAACGTACAATGATCCCGTGTCCTTCACTTCCGCAAGTGTTAGTCGTCCTCGGTACTAATATATTTTTACTCGCTGATTTACGCCGATATAAATTCCTTGTTACGAACTCTTACGTTCTGCGAATTCAAGCTTCATTTGTCTCAACAGACATCTGACCTTCGTTTGTGAGATCCAAAATGTTTGCTTGTTTTAGTTAAACAACAACAAAAAAAAAAAACACGATACACTCTCTTGGGTGTATTCTTGACGTATCATACATTATTGTTTTTTGTGAGCGGCGGTGTTTGTGAGAGCATCTGAATAGTTTCTTGTGTGGGCGACTGAAATGGGACAGTGACTTAATTTCCTGTTCCGATGAATCGCTTTTTTCTTTACTCAAACCAATATAACGTAACTTTCGCTTCAATAACGGTAGAATATTAATCGTCGGAAGAAAATTTTCTCTGTGAGATTTCACAGTGGTTGATCCGTGATGACGACTCCTTTAGCAGATCCTGGAGTTAGAATGTGCTGTTCGTAAAAAGTCTATTTATGTATTTACGATCAACAAGGAGGGAACAGACAGCTGTGTATTGCAACGAGCTGAGAACGTCTGAAACACCAATACACACACCTACTAAACCTCGAAATATCTATTTTGAAACAGATCGCGGTTAGTACAATATACCCACACGGCTTGGAATAATTGTGTCTCATACGTCATTTAGTTCAAATTACTTGCGTTTCCTCAGTGGATTTTCTAGATCGCACAATTAATTAAATGTAGTTTGTTTCTTTTAATTAAAAAAAGCCGGGTTGTCCTGTTTGCAAGTAATTCGAGAAAGAAATCCACTTGAAAGCGCCCCCGTCTCTGGCGTGTTGCTAACTTTCTAGCAATAAGTATAAACTATCCGGTATTGCTTTATGTTTGTCCAAAAATAGCTCAGCCGACTGACAAAAATTGCCGCGTGCTTAGCCTCATAATTATTTTCTATCGTTGTGCTTAAGTCCAATACATACAGAAAATTGACCAGTGCAACATCACAACATGAACATAAACATGAAAATGATAAGTATATACAATTTATGGCGAGATTCGCTCTTAAATAATTCAGGTAAAAATTTCTTCATTTTGACCTGTTCATAAGGTGTGCTTATATCCAACACAAGGGGATAATTGTTTCGGTGCAACATCACAACATTAAGGTATTCATCAAAATGATAAAGGTTCACGATTGACAACGAAATAGGTTTTAAAATAGTGCATATGACAAATCAAATTTTGACCCATTGATAAGAGAACAGGGGACATTCCGGTAGAAAGCATGTTCAGGTTATTGCCTTTTCAACGACGGAGAATTCTAAACCATACCGTAAGGATTACAAATGATGAACTGCGGTTGATTCATCGAGTAGTTTCCCCCATGCCGAGACTAAGAAAATCGAATTCGTCCCAGTGATCAAAACCACGAAGCAGATTGTTAAGACAATGCTTTTCATAGTGTGTTTAGGTCAAAAATTTTGTATTTGCTCCGTATTATCGCAACCCTAACTTGTCAAATTCTAGTAGACGTTAATTACTTTCAAAGTTTTGAAAACACGGATGCACTTCTCTTGAAATAAAATACTTTCCGTTGCTAATCGCTCGAAATATTTTGTTCAAATTGTACACGCAAAGTCTATGTTTCAAGACCAGTCTCTTTTTTAAGGCAACAAATTTATTTGTATTCGTAATTGCCTTCTCTTTTTACTTTCATCAAAAACAAGCAAACTAAATCATGATTGAAAGACAGAGATCTTCTTTAATTGACTTTTTTGCTTTGTTGTAACATTTATCCTTTGCTGGATTTATTTTAATTACCGCTCATCTGCACCGCTTGTTTAATGCAACATTCCTTACGTGAAAAGCATTGTCTTAACAATCTGCTTCGTGGTCTTAATCACTAGAAGGAATTTGATTTTTGATTAATAACGTTGTCGGTTTTCTCGTTAACCTAATTTATCAAATTCTAGTAAAAGTTAATTACTTTCCAAAGTCTTGAAAACACGGATGCACTTCTTTTGAAATAAAGTACTCTCCGCTGCCAATCAGGAAGAAAACAACTTCCGCTCGAAATATTGTTGTTCAAATTGTATACGCAAACTCAAATTTCAATATAATGTAGGGTGGGCATGAAACAGTGGATTATTTGTGGGAAGTATTTTTAGGGAATATTCGACATGTTGAGACCAGTCTCTTTTTCAAGGCAACAACTTTATTTGTATAAGTAATTGCCTTTTCTTTTGTTAGTTTCATCAAAAACAAGCCAGCGAAAACACGATTTAAAGACAGAGATCTTTAATTGACCTTTCTGCTTTGTTGTGACATTTTTCCTTCGCAAGATTTATTTTAATTACCGCTCATCTGTACCGCTTGTTTAATGCAACCTTTCTTTACGTTCGATGGGCACAGCATTAAGAACGTTGGCGTTAAGGGCTAATTATAACAGAAAAATTAAGGTAAAAATGTTACGAACTCCCATAAGCTCAAACTATTTCAGTTCCCGTTATATTGGTAAACTCTATTGTGCCTGCATACGCAACTACATCAGAAGGAGGCGCTGTCGGAAAACCCCTTTTTCACGGCTTTTGTAATTCAGTATTCGCAAACTCCGTTGCGCAATTAATGCATCGCTCGTGGTAAGTAATCTCTAAATAAGTAACATCAACAAACGGGATTCGATCAACTGTCTTTTCTTTTTAATCTTCACTCCGTTTTCAAAGTGTTTTTTCTAGCGGTTTTTAATTTGTCTCTCGCTGTGAAGTTAACCACAAAACGTGTTACTTTTCGATTTGTTTTCAGTTAACTGAATTTTTGATCGTTGACGTTTTATGAAAGTTTTGCCTCCGTGATTTAGAGTTTTGTGGTGTCTGTTTGTGACATTCAACTTAAGTGGATCTGCAGAGGCAAGATATCAGCTTGGCTGGAATGTTCGGCGCTGCTTCACTCTGAATGCATCTTTCATAACCCCTTTTAATCTCCCCCCCCCCCCCCCCCCTTTAGTTCTACCGGTCTTAAAAATTTTTTTTCGAACGTTGTTATGTATTTTCTAATAACTTTCTTGGTCAGAGTAAAACTTTGGGGAAAATGAAATCATTGTTACTCCTCGCCCACCCTATTGAGTTCGTGTGTGTCCGAAAAGCAAATTCTGCGCTGCTCAGTTAATCATTTTCCTTTCAAAATGAAGTGTAGATTCAAAGATTCACTTGATCTTTACAGGGTACAGCAAATTTTAAGCATTTTGGAACTCAAAACAACTTTTTATGGTCTAACGAACACCTTTTTTTACACCATGAGAATCACAGAACAATCGTGAAACAGTAAAATATAAAAAAATACGCCTATCATCCACCACGAAGCCCTTTTTCTTTTGAAAGTATTTCCTCAACATCTCGGCTCCTAGTTTAGAAATGATATTTTGAACATATACATCGTACTGATACTGGCTAACAGGTGGGTACAACATTTGAAACAGATCGCGTCAACTTAGTTTGGCTGTCAGAGATTTGTCAAGAGTTGTATGTTTACACTGATCCAGCCTTGTTCACACCACCTGTATGACCTCAAAAGTTCAGATCCATGTATTATTGGACTAACCTTGTTCGCAGCATTTCCCATCGTATCCCACTCTGCAGCTGCATCTGCCGCTAACCGGCGTGCCTCCGTTCCGACAATTGCCTCTATTGCAGGCCTGAGTTTCTCGCAAGTGGAACGGACATGTTCCTCCACAGAACGCGCCTGTAATCAACGAACGCCTTCGTGCTTGTGCACCACTCGAACCGCACTGATGCGAACACGAACTCCAACTTGTCCAGCTTCCAACCTGACAGTTCGTTGCCTTGCAAGGAGGGGGTGCCCTTCTCCGGCGCCGTCTTCTCCATGCTTCTGTTTCAGTCAAAACGCAACAAAGCCATATTACGAGAAATAACTTTGTCATTTCTGAGTCAGTCTCTGCCACAATAGAGAATTAAGATTAGCTTTTCTCTTTGCAAGTAGCCACGATTAATTGTTTGAGATAATTCTTAAATTCTGATTAATGCTAGTATTTACAGCAGAGTAGATTTTTCTAAGAAGAGGTTTTTTTTCTCTGATAAATATATCCACGATCTGCATCACAATAACATGCACTTAAACTGCCCTGTGACGGAAGTCATCACAGAATTGAAACAAAATGTTTGATATACCGACATTGACTGTAAGCTTATATTCGTTCAATATAACTGCGGTTTTAATTTCGTGATCGTTTTTGACTGACTTCCGCAATGCGGTTTCTAAGAAGGAGAATACCTTGGATCAATTAAGGTTTGTCAATACATTTGAAATTGTTCTCAAACGGTAAAAAAAGAGCAAACCTTAAGACAGTGTATCCACGAAATAAGATTGAAGAAGAGTGTGTATCGCAAATTTTAGAATGCTCAGCAAGTACCTCCTTGCGTGGCTAATAATTTTACAGGTTGAAGGCTTGCAAGAGAAAAGCGCCACGCAGAAATCGCTGCGATTTCAGCACCTCACAAAATGTACGTACGATTACGAAGTGACAGTTTACACCGCTCGAGGAGATAAGTCCACCCATAGCGATGGTTACCAAGTTCACGCTTTGGTAAGGTTCATCTTAATTCAGGTTAATTGACTTTGAATTCTGTAACACTGTTAAATCTCCTTGATTTCTTGTATGTACGACAGCGTTACAAAATGTGCAAATGACTTACGTTTTTCTTCGAGCAAACATAGTTTGTCACATCGTATTTAAAATTCATATTGTAGAGAATAGACGAATCGGATAAAATGGACATCTCACTTTGGGAAGAGATAATAACAGCTCGGCCTGCGTTTTCTACGACAGAAGAAAACCGCTGAAATAATTGCTTCTTAGCATTAAGAGAATAACACTGGATTGACTGATCAAAAAGGGACATTATCGCATTTTGGAGTGGTGATTTTTGATAGCCTTTGCGTTTGCCTGGAAATGGTGTTTGGCTTAGCGCTTACGCGGATTGAAATTTCTCTATTTTTGCTTACTGTTTGCAGTTACGGCATACAATTCAAAGAAATTTTTAAGGAAATGCTGAGACCAAATCCATTTTTATTTAGCATATATTAGTACTTGTTAAACGCTATACGTGCAATATATATAGCAACTGGAGCGAGGCCGATATTTCGTGGGACTTGAGGTCATTTTCAAAGACTTTCAGGTTATTCTCGTATAATCGAAATTTATCATCACTTATTCTTGCTGGGTTGTTTCAACCGTCTTCAATCTTTCTTTCCACACGCCGAATGGAATTCATCAGCCTGCAGAAAGCAATAGACGGATTTATATCCATGCTAAAAAACTGATCTTTACACAACAAATTGCTTACTGCAGTGTATATTTTACCAAGTTGTTTACTGAATGACAGCCTTCTTTCCATAAATGGTGTGTAACTAATTTCTAAATGAAGGAAGCGCCTAAATTCAGTTAGTGAATCTGTCACTCTAGAGTTACAAGGTAAGCTTTTTCCGAGAGTTGCACCACTGTAACTAAAACTATTTTTGAGATGGCACATAGCTGGTTTATTATAGGACCACAGGAATGTTTAGTTGTGGCAACAGGAATCATTCCGTCACTTGGAGATGGATTCCACTCAAACGCGCGTCTAATATATGTCACATCCTGTCGAAACTTCGCGTGATTTAAAAAACTTTGGCTCAAGAGCCATTAATCTTTTTTCCAAGAATTCCCCGGCACAATGATGTAAGAATTCAAGACGTACGGTCAAGGATTTGACCATGTAAGGTCATGAATTGGATTTTATTGTTCGATATTATGGTTTCAATTCTGACCACTTTTTCATAATATTGGTGTGCGGCGTATTCTACAAAAATATTACTCTCGAATCATCCTACACGAACCGGCACGCAATTAAATTTACCTCAGGCGTAATTTCCGCATGTCTTTTATGTTATTTTCACCGGTATGCATGCACTAAAGAATCTGAAATGGAAAGGAGTAAAAGGCATCCCACAACGTCTTGAGCTTAAATTTACACGTAGTTTATTTTCGGACTAATACATATATATATATATATATATATATATATATATATATAGGAAGTCTGCAAGTCGATTTTCGCGTGGAACAGTGCTCAATACGTTGAAGCAGAGCAGAATAAATATTATGAGAGGAAAAAAGGACGCAACTACATTTCCCGACAAGCCTGTTTCGTGAATCGCTTCACTCTTCAGGGGTTTAATGTGAAGCGAAGTGAAGTGAAGCGATTCAGGAAACAGGCTTGTCGGGAAATGTAGTTGCGTCCTTTTTTCCTCTCATAATATTTATATATATATATATATATTTTTTATTTTTTTTATTTTTTATTATTTTTTTTTTTACAACATGTCGTCCTTGCCAGTGAAGATGAAAAAAAAAATTAAAAAAATAGTAGTAAAATAACAACATGGGACTTAAAAAGTCCTCGTGTCCTTAAGGCAAATATTCCTCCTGTTTTTTCTAAGAGCGAAATTTGAAGTGAAGATTGCAAGAAAAGAGCACTTAGCACTTAGGTGCTTGTCAGTACTTATGTCAGTTTTCCCTTACTTGGGCACTTATAGAAAAAATATGAAACCTTGATATGGATCACCGAGCCTGAGTTACTATTACTTTCCAAAAACAACAAGTTGTGCATAGATGTCCTAACGTCTAATTATGAAACGGGTTTAATAATTACAATAACTAGTCGATTGTTTACTTTTCAGGAACATTGTCCACTTTAGCAGCATTCTCTGAGCTATACACTTCAGAGTCTTCCTCTTAAATCAAATTTTTCTGCTCTGCCTACCACATTACATTTGAACATATTGTCCACAGAATAAAGAACAAAATATTTATAATGCCTATGCCAAGGAGAGAAACCAATTTTGGATGTTTATTTGGACCCAATTCATTGACCAGCTCCCAGTTGGCTTGTTAGCTCAATTGGTAGAGCGCTGCACCGGTATCGCAGAGGTCATGGGTTCAAATCCCGTACGGGCCTGAATTTTTTTCAGATCCTATTTAAAACTACTCGTTTCAGTAGTGTTCTTAGCTGCGAGGATCTCTTAATTTCATCAAACCAAAGTTGTTATTCCAACGAGCAACTGATTTCATTCGTTATTCTACTTAACCTTGGAATAAAGCCCAGTTTCGTTAAAAATTATAAGAAGGTGAAAATGGTTTTTTTTTACATTTTTTTTCTGTGATGAAATGGCCTCAGATTGTGAACAGAAAGTTATGTTCTGTTTCAGGTCGACTTAACACCAGCATCACGCGACTTCAATGGGAGGGAACAGTCGCATCTCATTAAGCTTGACGTGCGGGAACCCCGCTTAAGGCGCCTACAACATGGGCGTGTTCCTGCCAATCACCCTGTCAATGAAGAGTTTGAAGAGCAGCTGTCAAAGCCCTTTTACTTCCAGCAGGAAGATCATGGTACTATTACTGACGTTCTTTTCCCAAAGAGGTCTGAGTCTCCCGAAATTGCTGCCTTCAAAAAAGGTAAGGCGTAGAAAGACAAAATGTATTACCAGATTATTCCACAGTATCAGCATCTCAGCTGTTTGGACCTCCAGATATAATTTTCGATGGACCGAGCATGCTCGTACTCAAATTTTACAAGATGTTAGAGCCGTTTAACTGAGGAGCTGAGAAACTACAGAATATTTCACGTTTAAGGCCTTCGTTATGTATTGGTATTGGGCCTTTTCGAAATAAATCTCATTTGTAAATGTATGGTTGTGGCTCAATGACAAACTGCCTAATCTCTCTCTTTGTCATAAGATGGAACTAAAGTGAAGCAAAAACAAAACACCGTTCACTCAAAGTGTTCAGGTTGTTTGAAACACGCTTTTTTTTGTTTATGTTTTTTTTTTTTGTTTTGATGCTGTTCAACTGGAATGGCAGATTTTTTAATTTATTCTATTTTATGTTATGCACGGGAAAATGAGCGTTTCTTTTAGTTAGCTCAGAATTATGCAAATGAACTCAATCCAATGTGATTAACCAGTATGGTTATTTTGTTGAGCAACCTACAATTTTGCACCCTCTACTCATTGTTTGACAACAGGTATTGCAGGCGCATTTCAGCTAAACCTTAGGGACGCGCACAGATCCAACATCTATGAAGTACAAGAACACGATGACTCTGGTTTCTTTCGAACAAAGTACAGTGTGATGTCAGCCAACGATACGCATGCTCATCTGCATCGCACCTGGACGAACCAAGATTACCAAACGTTTGCAGACGGCACCCCAGCCAAGGCAGAACACAAGGTGCAGTCTCAGCACAATGCGTATATTCATGTGAAAGACGGTAAGGTAGAGAGAGTTCACCGTACTAATAAAGCATTTTTTAGACCTGCCAATGGTCATCCAAGGGCCGACAACTTCGAAGGATTTAAAGGCCAAGAGCAAGACATTGAAATGTCAACAAAGGGATACAGCAAACTGACGTTAAGATCTTGTCTAGGACCTGAACACCATCGTTCCAAGCGATCAGCAACAGAGGAACAGCATTTAAAGATAGCTCGTACTCTTATCAGAGACAATCTTTTGTTTACTGACACTGAGAAGATAAACTGGTCCAAGATCGGTGGAGAGAAGAAAAAGCCGAAGCCTTTCTATGAAGTACTGCGCTGTTTCACCGACAAAAGTATGAAGGAGCGTCAAATCGCTGATTGCTCTAATGAGATGCATCGTATGGTTCGCGAAGATGAAGACGCTTTTCGAACAATCAATCGACTTGTTCGGGATCGAAGTCACCAAAACATCACGTCTTGGGCAGTATATGTAGCAGCACTTGCTGGTCACGGAAAGTACCAGGCCCAAAACACTTTAGCGCAAGCAGTTAGGGCAGATTACCCTCGACCTCTTAGCAAAGAAGAGTATGAGACACTTCTGATCGGAATTTTTTACTTACCAGAAGGTCCACTTCACTCACAACTCTTTGATGCCTTGTTAAACCTTGTGTCACGAGAAGAGAAAGGAGATGAAGTCACATCTACAGCGATGCTTGTCTTAGCAGGACTAGCTGAAAGAGCACAGAGATCGGGGTACAATGACACCTTATGCGAAAGCGTCGCTGACATGATCCACAACAGGTACCAAAACAGATCAACATTGTATGATCCCGACAGCTCGGACCACGAAATACAGCTAAGAGACCACATCTGGGCCTTTGGAAATCTCGGACATCATTCCGGACTTCCAGTTATCCTTCAACACATTGACCACGATAACTCTGGTATACGATCGGCAGTGATCTCAGCATTACGCAAGCTTCCTCCAGAGCACACGAATCAACACTTAATGAATGCACTATACGCAGATGAACATCCCGATGTTAAAACTGCCGTTATTAATATCTTTGTTGAGCGTCATCAACATTTAAGCGACTCAGTGGTAAAAGGCCTAGAGCATGCGCTGTGGCACGCCCCAGAAAGCGAAACTCTTGATTCTATGATTATTCAGCTCATTGAAAATCACGGTGACCACCCCAAGGCACTTTATTTAAGGAAAAGACGACGAGCAATTCATCGCCAAAAACGTGCTCTCTTTCCATTCCTCCGTCCAAGAGAGTTTGCTCTTGGCCGGTCAAAGCGATGGTTGAAGACCTATGGTGGCAAGTGGCTTGGAGCCGAATCAATCATACAGTTCATTAATCAGGTAAAACTTAGAATTGGCATTTTTGGGGGAAATTTTGAGATTAATCTTGACAACTATGCGCATATTCATGCCTACATTCTCAAGTTTGGATTTGAAGTCGTCCGAGGTAAAGCTGCTTTTAAGGCATCCGCCAGTTTTAAGAATGATTTCCCGAAAGATCTCATCCACGCCGTTGCAGATGCTGGAGATGATCTCCTTAAGCAGTTTGATAGTATTACGAGCGTGATTGCTGAACAGATAAACCAGTTTATCAGCAAACTTGCTGGTTATTTACCATTGCACATCGACAAATTTACAGAGTTCGTCAACAAGCTCGTTCAGTTTGTGCAGAATCTGGTGCAGCCTTTACGACCGATTAATGTGATTGGAAAAATCATAAAATTTACCAAAGATGTTCTAAGCCGCCTCAAGGACTGGAAGTGGCTGACAGACATGATAAAGAAAATACAACAAAGTCTCGGAAGGCTGACTGCCATAGACGACGTTTTTCAAAACGTTATTGCAGCTCTGGACAACATCCTCGGCATTGTGGGTAAAATAACAAACTATTTGCCCCATAATCTGCCGGGAAATTTCAATATCAAGACACTCCTGAACATTCTTCGCTCAGTCTCTGTCGACCTGCATTTTGATAAAATCAAAGAATATTTCAATTCCCTAGGGATGTCTGTTCCTAACGGTTTCCGTTTCCAGCTTCCGTTCAAGTTCTCCATCCGCCTTTCGTTTTCTCTGGAAACATTTCAGAAAACTTCCTTAAATCTTCTACGGTTTGCCAATCGTTTCCTGGATATGTCTTCTTTGCTTGATTTTCTCCAAAGCATTAGATTCCCCAGGTTACAGTTACCAGACATGAACCAACGATTCCCTTCTTTTCAAGGGAGCGGTTTTAACTTTGGTCTACGTTTTGATTGGCGAATCAGCCTAAAGTTCAAGCTCAATCTGAAATCACTGGGCTTCCAGAATTTTATCACTGTTTTAGAGAAACTTGGAGACTTTTTAGCACAGTTCAAACTCCCGGGTTTCGATCTCGAAAAGTTTTTTGAAGAAATATTACCTGGCAAGAACTTAGATCTTGGACTACTTTTCAACGAGCTTTTGGGCGGAAACTCTAACTCGAATTTTACTAATCCGGGTGATGTTCTGCAAGAATTCCTAGAGAATCTTCTTGAAGTCCTTGACGTTCAATATGCGAATGTCTCTGCAATAGGTGATATCACAGATTTCTTTCAGGAGCTCGGGCCGGCAATGGAGCAGTTCGCGGAAAAGAACGTACAGCGTATCTGTGGATTGTATAAACTGGCTTTGAATTCATCCCAGGAATTTAAGGAGTTTGGAGAAAATGTTGAGCAGGAAGGAATTCAAGTGCTTCAGCTCGTAGAGAATACTACCCAAAGTGCACTAACGGAACTCCTTAACTTTACTGTCCTTGTAGATTCTCTAATAGACGAAATTCAACGTAACTTTACCACGGCTGCAAAAGGATTCGTCTCAGACTCGCTGCAAGAGCTCACAGGCAAACTGAAAGATATTCAGAATCTTGCAAATGATATAGTGGACTTTGCCAATGGGACAGCCTCAAAAGTCAATGGTGCATGCACCAAAGCTGCAAATTTCTCCGCTGACGTAATAGATAAAGTTCAAGAAAACGCTCGTGAAGCACTTATGGAGCTAGGATCGTTCATTGGACCTGTTGCCACAAACATAAAAAAGGTTGGAGGACAGTTGAAATCCGCTGTGTCTAATGTCGAGACGTGGTATGAAGAGAACATGGCAGCTCGTGTCGGGAAGATTTCTCGCGTTGCCCAGATCATATCAGATTTTCTTTCAGTTCTTAACACAAAGAAAGGGTTTCTGAAATCCGTTCGTGAAATAGCTGCTCGAATCAACGAGGCCCTTGCGCGTCTCCGGAATCTTCCAGCGTATGCGAATAAAGCAAGGAAAACAGTTGATGATATACTTAACTTTGCAGACAAAGCTCAAGACTACGAAAAAGAGATCCAGAAGCTTGATATAAGAAAGCAATTTGGACTTGACTTTGATCAGCGAATAAGAGATGTCTGCAACGAGTTTAAGACCATCGCTGTTGAGACGCTCGACAAGTTTGGAAACTATGACATTGTCGAAGAAGTTGATACGTTTTTCAACAAAGAGGCCGATAAGCTCATAAGCAAAGCCGTGTCGAAGTTTCTTAGAATTAAAAAACCCATCGACGAGATGCAAGACGAATTACGAAATATCAAGGCCATGGTGCGTGAAATGATGGGTGTCTTAATAGAGCTGAAGCCTTTCATCAACAATCTTTCGCCTATTTTAGAGACGGCAGGTCAACTACCTGACTGCAAGCAGATCAAGAATATACTCATAGAGAGCACTAAACCATGCGTCCGCAAAGCTTTTGGGGTTGGGAGATACGTCATCGATCAGTACAAGGACTTCAATAAGGAAGTGAGAGTTCTATATGACATGGTTCCGGCTACATGGAAGAACTTTAAAATTCAGAAGTGTATCAAGGGTGGAACTTGCATTTCCAAAGCTTTTATTGATCAAGCTAAAACCATTAAAGATAAGGTTGATGTCCTTAAAGACAACTTTAAAGAAGCGAGTGGATACACTGACCTGCTTCAAACTTGCGAACAAGGGGTTGATAACATCACAGCTGTTATCGACACGGTGAAAATGTTAGTGGAACAAGTCCAGAATTTTTCCCTTAAAGATGATGTTCAAAGAGTAAAGGCGGTTTTCCAAAAGATCACTGGCCGACAGGCCGAGAACGATGAGGGGAGTGGTATTCAAAAGCGCTCCATAAAAGAAGTAAAAGAAAGAATCGAAAGAATCGTGGACTATGTACAGAAGGCAAGGGAAGCTCAGAAGAAAATGCAAGACTTGCTCGAAAACACATTCGAAGCAATGAGAAATGTCTACGATGATGCTGTTCTAGAACATGTCAAAGCGGTTGAAGATGTGCGTTCCAAACTTAAACTATCATACGAACTTTGGAAAAAGACAAAGAATATCAACCACGTCCTGCAAGCATTAGATACTGTTACCCAAGATGCTTCAAAATATGCTGAGAGCTTAAAAGGTGTGACGAATTCATTCTCGAGCCCAATTATCGACCTCTTATCTGAAACGGGAGAACTCAGTGATGTTGTGAAGCCCTATCTTAACAAATACGCCACCAAATTCACTGATACTATTACAAAAGTCAACAACTTTCTGGACAAGGTTACAGACTTTCTTAACAAGCTACAGCTGCGACAGAGAGGACTAGACCCCAGGGCTTACAAACCCTGGGAACAAATACCCTATTGTTCGGAAGAAGTTTGTGTACGATCAATCAAACGATCGTCATCACTTTACCTAAAAACCATTTTCACTTGGAAGTTCCCACATCTAGATGACCTCTCCTCTATGGACAAGAGTGGGCGTTGGCTGACCCCAGGTTTGTTTGATGACTATAAAGTAGAGGGAATCTCAAGGCTCTCCAAAAGCGAGGTTATTTTGGGTATGCATGGAGTCTCTAGCAACAAAGGGAAAGCATCACTTTTAGTAGTAACCAACTTTGGTAATGGAGTCAAAAAGATAATTCAACTTGGTAGTCAAGGAAGCCCTCTAGTTGTAAAAATAGGAGGAGTGGCTGTTGCTCGAGATTACATCTGGATCAGTGATAGCGCGTCAAACAAAATTTATTCCGTAAAGAAATCTAGTGTGACAAGTTCATTCTCGTCGCCAAAGCCATCTTGGGTTGGTTTGTCCAAATCTGCGTCAGTTGAAGGTACTGCAACTTCTCTTTCTTACGATGAGCCATCCAATGTCCTTTGGGTAACAGACGGCAAAGGTGGAAAGGCCTACGGCTATAAGCTATCTGCTAACGGGGATCTGTCTCCTTCTGGCCTAACACCCGACAGAGTAATCATCATCGGAGCAAACGCAGAAGGCATGGCTATCGTCAGACAGTTCAGTACCGAGTATGTTTGCATCTCGAAATGTGCCATGATTTCTGGTTTCCAATGTAAGCTGGAGTTCCATGACATTAGTGGTGGTGATGAGACCGGAGAAAACACGCTCTCTAGAGTCGTCAGAACCCCCTCGGGCTTAGAGTCCGTCTCCAGAGTTGACAGTGAAGTAATCGCAGTGGCGTTCTCAAGTGGTACTTATGCCGAGAAAGATAATGTAGAGCGTATAGGTGGTGACTTTGAAGAAAGATATTTCTACCTAAGACTTCCGATTTTGAAAATGACTTTTGGAATCCAAGAAAACTGCTTGTTCTTTACGGTTATGAATGACTACATTCTGCGACCGCGGCGGTTGTTTCCATTCGGAGACATGATTTGCGGAACTACACGAAAGCGAAGCACCTCGCAAGAGCTATTGGAGTCTGATGTTTACTCTGAGCAACTGGAAGAAGATCATAAGAGCAATAGGAGAATGCGCAGGCAAACCTCAGATCTTGGATCATGTATGACTTTGTTCCGTGGAAATGTTCTTAGGGGATATCAGAAATTCTTCCCTGAATATTCACAAACCATCATTGTGTTTGGCATACCAGTAAGACTGTTCGCTGGGGCTGGTGGCTATTATAGTGTAGACTATCAAGGGCAAGTTTGCACGAGAGACAAAGTTTTCAGACTTGGTCTCATTCCTGGAGCTTGGATCTCTGTATACGCTGGTGCTTCTTTATCAATTTTTATCGTAGAAGCTGGAATTACGATTGAAGCAAGACTTCTAGAATCCTACTTCGTACCAGAACTACGAATCAAGATCGATAAGTGGCCGCTTAAAGCTTGCATAGAACTTAAGTTACGAATGACTCCACTTCGCATCAGAGTTTGGTTGTGGTACAGATTCCGTCTTTGCATTAGGATCAGATGCAAGTTGTTTGGATGTAGTATAAAGATTAGATGGTGTTCGAAGAAGACCCTTGCGGAGTGGTGGTGGTCAGCGAGAACGATCGACCGGACGCTCTTTACAAATTGCCACCAAGATGTTGATACGACGCCTCCTGTTGCTGGTGAATGTACTGCAAGGCAAGCTGCCGACAAAAAATATTTCGTACAGTGGCATGGATTCTACGAAGATACTAAAATCAACAACTACCACGTCAGGATAGGATCCATTCAGGGTTCTGGCGATGACTACTCTGCATGGGTGGGAACATCTTTAAGCGTAGTTGTCAACGATCTTCCAATAATGCACGGACGAGATGTGTATGTCAGTGTATTGGCGACAAATGACATGGGGCGTGACAGTAAGTTAGTTAACTGCCCTAAATTTACGGCGAGACGTAAGAGTCCTCAGATTCGGTATGTCTACGATGGTGTCAATGAACATCAAGATGTGGATTATCAGTCAGATACATACGCTTTAGGTATGAATTTTGCCTTCAAGAGCAATATAGAGGATATCGCATACACAAAATGGGGAGTATCGTCCTCTCCCAGCTGCACGTTTAACGAAGCTGAAGCAGATATCGTTCCCTTGACCACTCTCGGTGACTCAACTACTATCCAGACTTCTGGCCTGAATTTGATTCACGGCAAAAAATATTTCACACGCCTTTATGCGATGGATTTGTTTGGATTAAAATCAGTCATGTGCAGCGATGGTATTTTGATTGACACGACACCTCCTTTTGCTGGGTATTTCCAGGATGGTGCTGGTGAAGCTGATGCAATGTTTCTCCCATCGCTAAGGCGTGTTCGGGGAAAATTCGATCATTTCAAAGATCCTGAGAGCCCTCTGGTGAGATATGAGTGGAAGATTTCAAGAAACAACACCGATGAAGATGTAACGTCATTTGTAGATATTGCACTCACTCAACAGACACCCTTCATGGATGGCCTTTCTCTTGAAGCTGGTTTAACTTACAAACTAGTACTCCGTGGAACAAACGCGGCAGGACTTCAAACAGTTAT
This sequence comes from Pocillopora verrucosa, assembly GCF_036669915.1. Lineage (NCBI taxonomy): Eukaryota > Metazoa > Cnidaria > Anthozoa > Scleractinia > Pocilloporidae > Pocillopora > Pocillopora verrucosa. Next base: position 26,452,367 of record NC_089315.1, on the reverse strand, counting down.
TGAGACAAATGGATTTGTGCCAGATAATACACCGCCGTATTGCGAAGAGACTGCCATTGACGTAACGAACGATGAAGATTTACTTGATGTAGACTTTGTTAGAAAATTGAGCAGTATTCAAGCAAAATGGAAATGTGTAGATCAGGAAAGTGGCCTTCGCGCACAACTGGTGGGAGTTGGTACTTATCCAGGAGGAGATGACGTGAGAGCATTTGAAGATGTCAACTTCGTTACCCACAAAGTCATCCAAGGTGGTATGCTATTTGCGAGTTTCTCTGATGTCAATATTCTTCCGCGAGTCAGATATCACGTCACCATTAAGATCATAAATGGAGCTAACCTCAAGAAAACTATTTGGTCCGATGGAATTATCATTGACAATACGCCGCCCACAGTGGCTTCACAATACATTAAAGATGGCGTAGAGGGAAGGGATAAGAACTACACTAGTGAAAGATACACCTTTAGTGCGCACTGGGAACAAGCATTTGCAGATTCAGAAAGCAGCCTGGTTGAGTACCGCGTTGCTTTAGGGACTAACCCTGGATTCAGTGACATTCAGAATTTTAAGACAGTTGGCTACCAAACCAGAGTGACCATTGGAGGTCTTTTCCTGAGCAGTGGTCAGCGTTATTTTGTTACAGTTGTTGGCTGCAACGGGGTTGGTATGTGTATTAATGGCAGTAGTAACGGAGCCATTGTGGACTTTATTCCTCCACACACTGGAAAAGTCATCACCGGACTAACAGGCCCTCCTCAGTTGTTTCAATGGATTAGTAAATCAGTATGGGCAAGATGGAATTGGTGTTTAGCGGATGAGAAGAGAGTATTTGGACCAGTCGACTCTAGTCAGTGCAGCAACGACAGCTTCTACGATGTACATAGTGGCGTTGCAGGTTTCGGTATTTCAGTGGCCTCTTTGAAGAATGACGACCTATTGGCAGCGCCTAAGACGGCTGGACGGGTTAGGGTTACTGGGCGCAACATTGACCTCGAAGATGGAATGTACTCAGTGGTTATTGAAGCAAAAGATAAAGCAGGTCTTGCTGCTCGCGGTTTATCAAATACATTCATCGTTGATTCTAGTCCCCCTCTAATAACGTACATCCAGCATGGACATTTTGGCGAAACATTGGCAGCTATTAACAAACCGCGTATTACTTTCAGAGCGTATTTTGAAATTGAGGACGATTTATCGAGAGTTGCGACGTACAAGGTGGGAGTTGGAAGCTATCCTGGGGCTGATGACGTCATGAGATTCCAATTGATTCCATTAAGTAAACCAGAGTCTTCATTGAGAGCCAACTGGACAGCACCAAACTTGTTGTCCTTGGAAAGCAACCGACGTTATTTTATTACCATTTGGGCCATCAACAACGCTGGATTGTTTAGCATCAAATCATCGCCCCCTCTACTCTCTGACCTAGAACCCCCAAAAGGGGGAATCGTCCTAGACGGATGGGGCTCAGCTGATGCCCAGTATCAAAGCTACTCCACCCTTTTCCGTGCCCATTGGTATGGCTTTATTGACTTCTCTGGTATTGAAACAGTACTATTAGGTTTATCGAGCAAGGCAGACTCAATTAGCTGCGATGTGAAGAAGGAACAGATTGTTCCATCCAATTCAAACTATCATGTCTTATTTGGGCTGAACTTGACTTCTGGTCAAAGATACCACGCATGCCTCAAAATGACAGACAGGGCCGGGAATCAAGCGTTTTTTCACTCTAACGGAGTGATTGTGGATAGCACTCCTCCCCTTCTAGGCTCTGTGACCGATGGAAGACCTGGAATGGAAATTGACGTACAAATCGAGAGTTCAGTTCTTCGAGCCTCTTGGTTTAACTTTACCGAACAAGAAACAAAAATATTAACTTATCAGCTGGCATTCGGCACGTCTCCTGGAGCCCAGGATGTGCAACAATTTACAGATGTAGGGCTCGTAAACACAGCTGCAAGCTCTAGATTACAAATTTCAGAGTTGACAAGTGGCAGTCGTTATTATGCGACAGTGATTGCATTTAATCTGCTTGGTATGCCTAGTGCAATGGTTTCCTCCAAAGGTGTTTTGGTGGATTTCACACCTCCCGTTTTCTCAGAACCGGTTCTTGATGGTGACGATCCAAATCAAGACCTAAGTTTTACTTCAGGAAGTTCCTTGGCTGCCACATGGACCTGCGATGATTCAGAAACATCTTTAGCGTCCATAGAGATTGCCTTTGGTTTACAGCCTGGAGAAGACGATGTTATGAACTTCACAAGCTTGCCGATTCACAAAACATCGTTTACAATAGCGGGCAATCTTCAACTGGGATATCGTTACTTTGCAACGATAAAATGCACCAACAATGTGGGCCTTAAGGCAATTGCTGTTTCGAACGGTGTTGTCTTTGATGACACTCCTCCAGATTTAATTTATGTCCAAGATGGGAAATACCAATACTCTACAAGAAACTTGACTGTAGAATTCAAATTTGCTGACTCGGAGAGTGGTGTAAAAGAATATGCAGTGAAGGTATTCAGCTCAGTCGAAGACGCTCACGGATTCTTCAGTTTCAACGGCAATGTCTCCACAGCGGCTTTGATTTTAGCCAAAGATCTTGATGGTGGGAGAAGGTATTTTGTCAATGTGACAGCAGTGAACGGTGTTGGGTTGGAAACTACTATGAAATCAGATGGATTTACCGTGGATACTTCGCCTCCGGTATGCTTGCACGTATGGGATGGTCAGGGAGATCTTCAGCAGGACTTAAAATACGCTCCAAGCTCAAGCAAACTGAGCATTTCATGGTTGTGCTATGATAATGAATCCCCGATACTTCGCTATCGTTTCTCAGTTAAAAACTTACGCACGAGCGAATACGCTATTCCTTTTTATACTTTAAAGACACCTGTAAACTCCACAGGGTCTGCAATAATAACAGGAGGAGGTCGAATTTCAACAGACTATAAAGAAGGAGAAACCTACGTCGTTGGTATTGAGGTTCTTAACGCTGTCGGCCTGTCCTCAGTAAATTGGACGGATGGCGTTATCATTGATAGCTCCCCTCCTGAAGTGAACGACTTAAAATTAACATATGATCCAAATAATGATTCTGTGAGCGCTTCATGGACTGCGAAGGATGACCAAAGTGGACTCGCGTGTGTCGCATGGGGATTGGGAACTAATCCAGAGAGTAACGACATCAGAAACTTTACAAAAGTGTCAATTTCTATGTCAAGCGTTTTGATTTCAGATATTCCTTTGCTACTTGGTCGGACGTATTTCTTGAGGCTCCTTGCTGTAAATAACGCCGGCTTATCTAGTAAAACAGCATCAAATGGCGTCATAATCGACCGAACTGCGCCGGACCCTGGCTTTGTGGTTGCTCAGTATGTTTTCCCAACCAATTATGATCGGAACAAGAATGAAGTACCAGGATCATTGATGGTGGTAACTTGGACAGGCTTTGTAGATCCTGAAAGTGGTATTAGACAGACTAGTTGGGCTGTTGGTGAAGATCTTCTTTCGCTTAAATCAAGTGCCGACGATTTTTATACCGATGTTATCGCAGACGACTCAGTGGGTGGAGTGGTGATCAGTAATCAAACCCTCGTCGGAAATAAGACTTACTTCGTCTGCATTCGAGTTAGAAATGGCGCTGGACTTCAAAGAACTGATTGCTCGTCTGGATTGTTTGTCATACTTGGAAAGTTTTCTGCTGGGGTAGTAAGCGATGGCCCAGTAATTTCAGCGAAGGATATTGACTTCCAACTAGACGACAAAGCAATTTGGGCGCACTGGAGTGGCTTCAAGGATCCAGTATTTGGTATCTTCAGGTATGATTGGTGCATTAGGGATCAACCGCCTAACCCTTCTGGATCTGATATTTGTAAGTGGCCATTCTTGGAGTCACATCATCTGAAAACGTCCACTAACCGCTTCCACAACCTGACACTTGAACACGGCAAGAAATACTATGTTACAGTGAGAGCTGAGAACTACAGAGGAGAGCATGTCAGTGCTTCATCGGATGGTGTTGTTGTCGATCGAACGCCCCCAATAGGAAAGTCACTTCAAATATCTCCCACAACTGGAAAAGGAAGTTTGTACGTGAACGCACCTTCTGCCCCTGTAGTCACGTGGTCCATAGACGATCCTGAAAGCGGTATAAGCCATTTTCTTGTGGGTGTAGGTAGTTTCCAATTCCAAGACAACTTGCTAGGGTTTCAACGTGTAGACAGCCTTAGTCGTTCCATCGACTTGGACCAACTTAATTTTACTCTCCACCAAGGACTAGTCTTTCACGTAACAGTTATTGGAGTCAACATGCTTGGCCTGAAAACCACTCTGACATCACAGCAAGTTGTAGTGGACTGGACGCCACCACAATCTGGTCTTGTAATTGATGGAAATCTTACCTCCATGGGTAGTCAAGAATTCTTCGATATAGATTATCAGTACGAGAATGGGGTACTGTCTGCCCACTGGAAGGGATTTCAAGATACTGAGAGCGGTGTCGTTGAATACAGCTGGTGTGTTGGAACAACGCAAGGTAAGTTGTTAACTTTTTTATACTCGTAAGACGTTTTTTTTCCTGAGACCATCTTATTAAAAAAAATAGAAGGTTAATGAGCATGGAAATTTTAGAATCTAAGTTTTTTGTATGGCTCGACAATTTTATGAAAACCACGTCACACGGTGAAGTCATGACGTCTCTAAGCCATCTTATAGGGCGTGCACCTACACCCTATGTAGTTTTTACCTCGATTCCTTCAATAATTTTGATATTTTTTGGTTGAGGTAGAAGCATTTAAACTCGCAGCATTCTTAGTCAGTTTTTCTTCTGTTCAGGGAAGATCTAGAAGCTTTGTTCTAATCGATTTTTCCTAACAAATTTATACAATTAACTCGAAAAGTTAGAAATGAGATTGCATTTCATACATGAACCCTTAGGGTAGTTTTTTATTTCTCCCAGGCGCCTGCAACGTACACAACATGACGTCTGCAAATCTCCAAACAAGAGCGCATTCTTATGTTGTCCTTAAAGAAGGTCAGAGGCACTTCTTTACAGTAGAAGCTCTAAATGGTGCTGGATTAAAAGAAACAGCTTACTCTGATGGCGTTATGCTGGACAGTACTCCGCCAAGCGTTGGGGAAGTTTTACTGGCTAGTACCTCCTCATCTGTCCAGTGGTGCAACGTTTCTAATAATTCTTCATGCAACATCAAGCAACAAAGTGATCGTTTGTTATCGTTTTCCTGGGAAGCACCTTTCGATACAGAAAGTGGAATTTCTTCTGTAGAGTGGTGCGCTGGCTCAAGACCGGAATTATGTGATATTGTCCCATGGACAGATGTAGAAAGAAGTAGAACGTGGATCAAGCACTCTCTTTCGCACCCGCTTGCATCAGGGGCTATAGTATTGATTAGAGTTAAGGTGACAAACGGTGCTGGCATGATATCGACTGCCATCTCTAAACTGCTGCTTATTGATAATACTGAGCCAACAAAGGGTGCCGTAATAGTAGGAGACACATTGGAAACTGAGTACCTGCGTAAAGAAGAGCCTGTTACGGCAGATTGGAGCGGTTTCTCTGATCAAGAGAGTGGATTGAGTCGCTTTGAGTGGGCTGTTTGTCACGCTGGTTCTACAAAAGACTGCATCACTCCGTTTGTCGATGTTGGACTTAAAAGGAGCATAAGGAATTCCGCTCTTGACATCAAACCTGGAGTTTGCTATGTTGTCGTGGTGCGGGCCCACAACAAGGTGGGGTTGTTTAGTGAGGCTGTGTCTAATCAGTTCATGCTTGACCTCACGGCACCGATTTCCGGCATTGTATACGATGGCTCGGACGAGAAAAATGACGCAGCACTGCAGATATCTGAAAGTGAAATTTCCGCCAATTGGTCGCCGTTTGCAGATTCTAATAGTAGAATAACCGAGTACGAAATGTGTGTGGGAACAGCACCAGAAAAATGCGATGTAAGTGACTTTGTTAGTTTTGGAATGGCTCTTAAAGGTACAATCACTGGTTTAAGTCTGAATCACTCTGGGCGATATTTTGTCACTGTTAGAGCAACGAACGAGGTTGGCTATAGCAGCTTGGCAGCCTCTAATGGTATTCAAGTTGACAGTACTCCTCCTGTTGCGGGCAAAGTCAGAGATGGGGAGACACTTGCGGACATCGATTTCCAAGCTGGCGGTGCATTTATTTATGCCAACTGGGACGAGTTTCAGGATGTAGAGTCTGAGGTAACCAGGTACGCATGGTGCGCTGGAACAATAAAGGGAACCTGTGACATCATTCCTGAAACGGATGTTGGTGAACACACTGCTTTTGGTCAGCAGATTCGTCCTTCCTTAGCTACAGGAATGGCTGTGTTTGTGACGGTTAGCGCTTACAACGGTGCAGGGGCAGTTACAAGGAGGTCTTCGGACGGTGTTATAGTAGACAGCACCCCTCCTGATATCTCTAAGGTAACTTAATGTTTCTCATTAGATGTTACTGATAAATTCATATTTAGGTCCTCTATGACATCTATTTGTTTTGTATCAATCCTCGGAATTTCAATTACTTTTTGTGAATGAAAATTATTCGAGAAGTATGTTCCAAAAAGTTGTCTTTTCATTTTACTTGCTTAAAAGCCCTATTATTATATTATTAGGTCTAGAAAAACAACAAGTCAAATCCTATCAGCCACAGTTAATGTTTTTACTTGTTTCTCTTTACATTCACATAGGTATTCGACCTACAGTTACGATCGCCTTTTGATGATAAAGACTACATAACTGCCAAAGACGCTTACTGTGTCAGCTGGGAAACAAAGGATATTGAAAGTAGTGTATTAAAGAGCGAAGTGTCCATCTGTGCAGCCATCGACGAGACCAACTGTTTGCTACAGCAGATGGATGTTGGAAATCGTACTATAATTTGCATTGCTGACTTAGAGCTTCAAGAGGGCGTGAAGTATGTAACGACAGTTCGTTCTACAAACGTTGTCGGTGGATCTAGAAAGTCGTCATCGGATGGCTTCGTGGTTGACTCAACTTCCCCAGTAGTGGGTGAAATCATGCACGTTGAGAATCTACCTTTAGGAGAAGGTTCTGAGGTGTTCACCGACTCGGAGATATCGGTAGAGTGGAGTGGATTCTTTGACAAGGAGAGTAGAGTCGAGAAATATTATCTTTGCGTGGGCACCCAGCCTGGCGAATGTAATATCATGAATTTCACTGACCTAGGTAACGCTTCTAGTTACACTCTGCGAAACCTGCAGCTTCTTCAAGGCGAGACGTACTTTGTTTCTATAAGGGCACAGAACAGAGCTGGTCTGGTCAGTGATGTTAAGTCCTCAAGTGGCGTCATCGTTGACAAGACAGGTACTTTGGGCGAGTTCTCGTTTTAAGGCATGGTTAGGATTATGATATTGAAAGAACGTGAAGCAATCTTGATATTTAACTTGTTCTTTGCTACCTTCACTGTAAGTTGATACCTTAACAGGAATAGAGCTGTAGAATATTCTGGGTCGCAGTGGAGGAATTTCACAGTCCGTCAATATCTAAAACAGGCTAAGTTATGAGCAAAGGGAAACTTTATGGACTTTTTCGGTTTTTGTCCTTTTTGTTGATGGAGTCGTTGTTAGGCGGCTTTTGCAGCTTTTTTTTTCTTAAGCACGTTCTCATTGTCCTCGTCGATTTCAAAAACGATGTGGTTTGTTGTTCCTTGCAGGTCCTCTATCTGAAGGACAAATTATGGATGGAACAAATGAAGGTGCAGAAATTGACATTCAACAAAGCAGAACCCACATAGCAGCTCACTGGAAAGCATTTGAAGACCTTGAAAGTGAAATCATTCGTGTCACGTGGTGCGCCGGCTTGTCACCAGGCTCTTGCGATCTGGTCAATGAAACTGAACTTACCACATCCAGTACGTCCGTGAGCAAGGTTCTCGTTGAACCCGTGACGAACGGTGGGCGGTACTTTGTCACAGTGAAGGCAATGAACGGTGCAGGTGTCCAAACCTCACTGACATCGGATGGAGTGACAGTGGATGAAACGCCACCAACATCCGGAAATGTTATTGATGGAAGTGACGCAGATGTCAAATATGTGAATGGGGAACAAGACATCCGTGCACATTGGTTCAACTTTGAAGACTTAGAATCTGGCATCGAATCCTATGAGATCGCTTTATGTGACGTCAGGAACTTTTCCTCTTGCCCACAACCTTTCATTGGAGTGGGACGAGCTACAAACGTTTCAGTAACAGGTGAGATATATTTAATGTGTACAAATTACGATATATACGTTTGTATGAGTGGGTTCCAAACAAACGCTCAGTGATGTTACAACTGCCAAGAAGAAGTCTTGCTATGTACCACAAATCTTCCCCGCCTTTAATGAAATGCCACTCCAATAAAGTTAAGTCTAAGGTTATTTGCAGATAGCGACATATACCGCTCGCTGTTGGTTCACCATACTCACATTGTTCTGTTTAATTTCAGGGCACTTCATGTAAAAGTAAGATTGAATATGTTTTAGAATCTAGATGATAGACTGAGTGAAGAGTAAGCAGGTTTTTTTTGACCGGAATGTTTGACTTTGATATATTCTTATCAAATTGTACACCTTAAAACGTCCTACAAGTATAGGAGTAATCTTCACGTTTTTTCCTGTAGGATTGGACCTCGAGAGTGGCGCTCAGTACTTTCTCATCGTTAGAGCCATAAACTTCGCTGGTCTCCATGTTCAAGCTTCCTCCGATGGATTTACAGTTGATTTTACCCCTCCCTTGGCAAGTACAGCAAGATTAGGAACTGGAATTGAGCCCGCCAAATACCAATCAGATTTGACGAAGTTGGTTGTAAGGTGCTGTACACAATTCGCACTTAGCTATTAGGATGAGATGTATGCTCGGTTACGATTAGACAATGATGTGGTGGCTCATATAGTTTTTAAGAAACAAGAGACTTGATTTAAAAAGGACTTAAGTTAATCCTTGTAAAATCAGCACATGTACATGTATATCTGTAACAGTAGAAGTGTGTCAGTACGTTACAGATTCTTAGATACGATAATCAATATATATATTTAGTAATTAAAAATAGAGATTTTTCATCAATCGTGACGTGTTTTCTTTTGAAAGTTGTAGCCACATAATTTACCGTTGTATGGTAATCGCGATAATTAATGAGCTCGTCTAGAATTTACACGATTTCATCCCGAAAGTTGCTTAGCTCATACGAGTTATGATTTCATCATCGTACTAAACTACCTTATGTTTTCTCGCAGATGGGATCCATTTCTTGACCCTGAAAGCAGAATTTCGGAGTATCAAGTATGCATCACGTCCGTGCCTGGGAACTGTACAATCACTAACTATATTGACGTTGGAATGAATACAAGCTTCACTTTCCATAGCTTACAACTTCTCCATGGTGAAGCCTATTATGCCCTTATCAAAGGAACAAACGAGATTGGATTATCTTCGGAGAGAACAACGAATCGATTATTGATCGATGCAACACCCCCTGTCTTAAAAGACATCGACAACGGTCCGATCAACACAACTCATGAAACTCCTGACGGAAACAATACCGTTAGCCCGGTGCTTCAATTGTCACCCAACAACACGACTCAAGGAAGCAATCATATACGATTCAGGTGCTTGGAAGAACTATTACAAGCTGACTGGGATGAATTCAAAGATCCAGAGAGCCAACTAGCGCGGTATGAATGGTGTGTCGGGACATCTCGAGGGCTCTGTGATATGGTAAATTTGAGGTCAGTGGATGTAAAGACAAAAGGAGCTGCTCTTGTGAAGAGACTCCCTTCAGGCACGTTGCTGTTTGCTACAGTATACGCCATCAATGGAGCAGGATTGAGGACTCGTTTGGTGTCTGAACATTGTAAGGTCATATCCATTGCACCTAAGGTTGCGGAAGTTATTGACATTCCTACATTGAACACGAGCAATCTCTCTGATATTGACTGGAAATCTATGGCGGAAAGCCTCTCACTCAGATGGGAGATGATTGGAAGATATGTTAAGGATATTTCCCGTTTGCGTATTCAGGTAGCCATCACACAGCCTTCCTCGAACCTGTCTTTACCGCAGATTAATTCGGATAGGTCCTGGCGTAGCGAACCCCTAATACACGATTTCATGGACGTTTTGACATGGCAACGAAACGTGACTATCCAGGGTGTGGAACTACAAGCATGGGAACGTTATCGAGGGGTTGTGAGGGTCTGGAACGAGGGAGGTATTTATAGTGAGTCCGCGAGTGATGGACTGAGAATCGAGCCCACTGCTCCTCCAAAGCGTGGATTATTTATTTCAGATAAAGCCGCTGAACAAGAGCCCCTACGTTGGCTTCCAAATCTTAGATTGCCCAAGGTTAACGACAGTGCATTAGACTCGGAGATAAAATATATTTCTTCCCCTGGGGAGGTGGAATTGATTGTGAGAAGTGGCTTAAATGACTCTAGCAATAGAACAGCTTTCATTTTGGATCACAATCTTTTCAGCCCGACCAAGGAATTTAAAATTATTGTCCAAAAAGTTACGTCTGAGGCCAATGAAACTAACACTACTGAGGATTTCAGCGTAATGAAAGTTTTCCCGGGTTTTACCAATCCCGAGGGTCCGTGTTGTACCAGGCGCCCAGTTGATCCACAATCTGTCTTCAGTGATACGCATTTCAAAACCACCATACCGTCCCAGCATTTTGGTGTTTCTATCGCTAGACTACCAAACGATCATTTTGTTGTTGGTTCTGCAGATAAGGCGTTTGTTTTGCCCCTTCGAAACAGGGCCGCCAGCCACATAACATTGCTAGATGACATTGTTGGTTCTCCGACATCACCTATCATTGTAGTATCACACGGTAATAGGTCCGCATTCTTCGCCAATGGCAAAGCTTATATTTATCAAAGTGAAGTCATTGACACCGGCGACCTTGAATTAACTAAGACCGCAGTTCTGGGAAATTGCAAGACTGTATCAACTTATATTTGTGCTACAAACAACAAGTGGGCCGATAATGTGAAACATGCTATAGCCATTAATCAAAATACGATCGCTATGACGGGAATCAACTCATCTACGAACGCCAGCGTTGTGGGCGTATTCCAGGAGCGGAATGGAACGTGGTTGTTTGCTCAAGCATTGAGAAGAGGAAAGAGTGACTCTGACTTTGGATTGTCTTTGACTTTGAATGCGCGCATCTTAGCAGTAGCTACAGGAGAAGGCAAGAATTCTTGTATCTCAGTATACTCTGTCGAATCTTTTACATTACACTTGACCATCTGCATGTCTGAGCTCGAAGATAATACAGGTTCTCTGTCACTTTATCTTACGGAGACTGACGCGCTAATAATGGTCTCTAAGGACTCCAAGTCATTAAAAGTTCTTCAGCTCAACATTTCATCAAAGTCTTACAAAAATGTATGTCACCTTGATTTCACACCAAACGAACGTCTGAGTGGATACCTTGATGTCAGTGCTCGGGATGGAAGTTTTATTATCGCGTTAGGTATGCAGACATTAGATGGCCGGGATGGTGTGCAACTGGTAGGTTTCCATGGAATCTACTCAGATCTTGATCTTGAAAAATGCGTAAACCTAGGACGTGTGGTCGCACGAGAAAGTGGATTTAGAGTAGATGATGGAATTCCACGTACTTCCGTGTCATTCGACAATGATACCGTTTTGTTTGGAGCCCCAAATGTTGTCACGTGGCCAGGACAGGGCGAGGATTCAGGTACTGGAAGGGTCTATGTGGCAACATATTGCCCTACCAATCATGTAAGATTTCGAGTTTCTCAGATCAAGGAAATTGGTTCTGTACGTTGCGTGCCCTGCGAGGCTGGACAGAAGTCATTTGGCGGGTTTGTGGAAATGTGCTCAGATTGCGAAGGAATGTCTTGCTCAAAACCTCAAAGCGATGATCCGTTTAGTTTTAAATCAAGTATATGTGATTCGTTTTCCTGTCCTTCTGGATCGATGGTGAATAACTCGACAAATGGCATGAACTTTTCGTTCCCGAATGACTCATTTCTCGTCCCTGGTCCAGAAAACCTTTACACTATACAATTACTTGAAACAACACGAGCCTATCTTTCAACAAGTTCTCTCTCGGAGTCGTTCGTGATCGATCCGACATCCCCTGAGACTGGAATCGTCTACGATGGACTTGGCAGCGACCCAAATACAAACTGCTCGGACAATTCGACTTTCGGTGAAGACAGTCAGTGCTCTACTCGCAGCTTTGAAGAAACTGATGTGGACTATACCAATAATACGCGAGAGGTACACGCCAGATGGCTTGACTTCCTCGACGAAGAAAGCGACATTGTAGAGTATTTCTGGTGTATAGGATCTAAGCCTATGACTGACGACATTCGGCAGTGTGAAAGTACGGGATTGAGGCCAAACGGAAGTCATTACGGTCTTAACTTTGGGCAAGGTGACTCTTATTACGTGACAGTTGTAGCTTGCAATGGAGCTCGCAGATGTTCTGCCACTCACAGTGATGGCGTCACAATAGATACCACACCACCTGTGATGGAATATGTCAGGGATGGAATTATGGGGCCTGATATGGATTTTCAGGTATGAATGCCTGACGCTAGAGTAAAGAATATTCTTCTGAGTTATTTCATAACCTGTTACATATTTTCTAAGATGAAATATTGTATTTGTCTCTCGCTATATCACCAAACTGCTCAAATTCACCGAATTATTCGGACATTAGTTCCTTTAGAAGTTTGAAAGGCCAGAAAGCCATTTTGATTTTCATTTGCTAAAAGATTTCTTATTACATAAACAAACGTATCACTATCATTGTATTCGTTGTTATTCTGCCATCATCATCATTTGTGTCATTATTTTTATCCTTATTATTAGTGTAGTTATCATCGTAAAATGTCCCACATTTCAACTTATTTCCATCATAGGTCTTTGTTGATATCATCTTTGCCTATTTCTCGGCGAGAGATCCTGACAGTGGTGTGACGTCATATGAAGTTGCGTGGGGAACTGCACCTGGTTCAACAGATATCAAGGAATTCGAGGAAGTTACCAACACAACGATATGGCTAGCTAAGTTCAAAGACAACGCACTTGGCGTAGGAAACAAATACTACGCCACTGTGCGAGCCACAAACGGAGCTGGTCTATTGTCAGAAAAGCTGTCTTCAAACGGGATTGTAGTCGGCAAGTCGGAATACATTTTTGACAACGCGTCCGCCGCCGAGTTTTTCTTTGATACGGTGAATGTTAAAGAAGATGGATCGCGCAAGGACGGTGGAGTGGGAAAGACATACGGGACATTGACTGTACCAGAAGGTGCTGTCGAGGAGCAGGTGAAGTTGAGATCGTACAGTTTGGATGAGAAAACAATGGATACGAACCAGACTGAGGAGGGTCCCGTTAGCAATCCTAAGTACACTAGGCCCAAGGTATGATTTTGACTTGTTTAAATTATGACAATTGTTTTTGTTCGTTTCCTTGTTCCGTCTCTCTTTCTGTACAAAAAAATGCTCGCTGCATCCGCAACAAACTCACTCATAGCATTCCTTTCTTAATTGGACAGCAATTCATGCTTGGAAATTACAGTTTTGTCATCAAGGCGTTAGACCCGAAGAATAACACGGTGAAAGAAGGCTTCAAATTTGCTGAGCCAATCACAATTGCCATGTTCTACGACGTTGATAACCTGGTGAAAGCCAACAGAAAGCACGTCAATAATGAACTCACCAAGGAAGACATAGATCCTGTGTTGTATCTTTGGGATCCCAAGAATGAAACCTGGTAAGTTTTTGTCCGCAGGTTATTAAAAGTTATGTATACCTTACAAGCGATGCTTAAAGGATGTGCTAAGCATCGCTGTTTTATTCAGAGAGAGCATGTAACTTACAGTGATGGATTTCAATTTCAAATCTTAAGACGCTAGAGATGATTTTTTAGGCCCTATTTTTTAAAACTGGAAAGGTCATCATCACTTCAGCCTCATCATCAAGTTAAATTTTAGCTCCTTGTTTGCTTATTTGCTCTGTATCTCTCGCTTAGGTTTGATGCAGCGCTCACGTGCCCTGAGCCCTGGAGTCACGTGAACAAGTCGATCAAACTGTTGACAGTGAAAGTCTGTCACCTGACTCAGTTCTCGTTCCTTTGGTCATTCTACGCAAAAAATGGTCTGGTTTTACTCGATAAAAACAACTCAAGTAAGTGTAGTTGTGCCATTTTGGCCCTTCCTCCCCCATAAGACTAGAAAAAATCCATAATCTGTAAAGCAATAATTTAGACCTGGTTTACCAATGGAAGCTTTATCCATAGAATTAGTCATGAGGGTAGAATTAGCTAGAGGTTGTGATCTAGATCTTGATAAATCAACAAATTATCTTTCTTACACATCGAAAAAGAAAAGTTGTAGCAACTATATAGCACAAATCCGAGTCACATATTGAAATTTGTAGACTGTTCATTTTCTATTACCCGCGTCATCTACTCAATATTATTTTGGCCCAGCGAATTTATCACTAGGCTTGCACTTCTTTGACGTGGGTGATGCTTGCTTCGGGGCACATTCATTTCTCAACATTTTTAACTCGACTTCTGACCAAAATAACAATATATCACGGTCCTTCGTTTTTACAAAAGTATGCGGTCATCTTCAAAGCTGAATGGCATATTTATATATGCGTCTTATGTTTTCATTTCCTGTGTCTCTGTAGTGTACAATGACAATGGAGCCGTAGAAGTTACCCGCTCCAGACAAGTCACCAAACTGGAATTTCCAGTACGTAGAGCGAAAGGTTCCCTGGGTGACGTAACTGTGCAATGGTCTCTGTACCAAAATGATTCGTCTGACAGTATGGAGATCGTGTGGCCGAAATCTGGACAGGTGTCGTTAGCTGATGGTCAGTGGAACGACTCGTTTATCATCAACGTCGCCAGTGACAAGAAAGAAGTACACGAGAGTGTGGTTTGGATCCAGTTAGATAAAACCACAGGCGGCGCTGTCCTCGCATCACGTGATCAAACTACAGCCAAGATCTTAATCACTGGAAATGAAGGAAAGAGTGGGGCCTGGAGATGGATTGTGACTGGCGTCTGCTGTGGCGTGTTTCTTATTGTTGTCGGTGTTCTTGTGTATTGGCTACGTAAAAAGAAACAAGAGTCACAAAGGTATTGATCTTAGGACATTTTAAGCAAATAATTATCAAAAATTAATATTCTACTTTAACTTCTGCTGCAAAGAACCCGCTGATGAAATGTTAAATATGCCTTAGATGAAAGACACCCTATGAGAAGTCCAGTGCTCTGGTGGTTCTTTTGCCGGTGATTAATAGCAAAGGTCTAAACCTTAACTGGGTTCCCAGGGCGCGCTTTAGGGCAATACAGTTATCTTTTGCATCGCCTCGCTCCACACTGAAGTATTCATGGTAAGTTGATGTAAGTAAGCTGTTAGGGAAACATTTACCGGATAGAGATTTATCCAGTGTATAGTTTATGGATTGTCCACGATTCCCTTCAGACAACCCGGTCAGAAGGGCAGAGAAATTGTCCCAGCCTCGATATAGAATTGGACAAAGGCTCCAGATGCAACGGTCCCAAGCCCTAAAGACATAGTAACATGATGTTATTGTACTTTTTTAGGATTGTGGATAAGAGAACCGAGATTGAGCTTCCCTTCTGCAGTTCGATGCGAAGAAAACGAGGCCTGACTGAAAGAATGTATGGTAGCAACTTTGATACACTACAACCCGATGAGAAAGCTGTTCCACAAATGTATGCTGGTGATATAGGGACACTGAGTCTTGTTCCAAAAAATACACAAATGTAAGTCCAAAATGCCTGGTTCTACCGTATCATGCGTGATAGGTCGGACAGTTGTTTGGTTAAGAGCTGATACATATTGCAATAGCGTTCCGACAGAATCCTAAGTCATCGCGATGCTAATGAATGACTCGAACAAAAGAAAGCATATGATGAAGAGCATACTGAAGCTGGTGTAAAAAAAATTAGACCTTACGACGAAACTTTCACGGAGTAAAATATTATTTATTTACTTATTTTTCAATACAGGGCCCTTTCTTCATTGCCGGACACTCCTGAAATACATCGCGTGTGGAACCTCGAGCAGGCTGGTGATGAGGAAACGGGAAGCCTTAGTAGTGGTGCAGACTCATTTTTGGATGAAGGAAGCGACAACGCAATGCGACCAATCACTGCAAAAAAGAAAAGCTTTAAACACAGATTGACAAGTACAGTAGTTACCTGTTTATTTCCGCTCTCCTTTTCGTCTCCTCGCTCTAGGCAATATTTCCTAAATTACAACAGTTGGGGTAAAGCGAGCCAATATGAGTAAATCAGTTGATTTTACTCTTTTGGAAGTATTTGGGAATGAATCTAGCTTTTCTCTTATATGTCGAAATGTTAAAGGATGAGGATAATTAAGGAGGGACGAGAGCTAATGAGATTTTCTCAACTGTTCTGAAAAATACCCAATTACTTATGAGTGATGCATCGCCTAATGTTATATTTCAGACCGGCTCAGGATCACCACGAAAGACAAACACCATCTTAGCCCTGCAGCAGCCCTCACTCCGGCAAGCAGCGACGATGAAATGGAAACGTCTTTCACATCTTACAAAAGGACAGGAATGTGTCTAACTAACCCACTGTATGACTTAGGGCTGAACTCTTCTGCGGATGTCTCCGGGGCGGAATCGCCACTCCCTGAAGAGGGCAGCCCAAAGTCCGAAAAACAGAAACAAGTACATGTGAAGTAAGAGACTGTTATCTACCGGGAATAGTTGCGGTTTTTGTTGACTATTTATGTCGTTAGTTAAGAGAAGAACTGATCCTCACAGAGAAAGTAAACTACAGAAGGTGGAAATTGAAGTATCTCTTCAACAAAATCCCCCTTCTGCCCCCGCCCCCCACCCAAAAAAATCAACAATAACAAGAAACAAACATACAAAACAAAAAGACAAAACAAAAACACACACAAAAAAAGACTCAGGATTTACTTACATGTCGGAAAGAAAATAATTCATAAATGTCAAATATGAGTCCCTGCTGACACGATTCAAATTTTACTACAGGACGATCAGGGGACATCGAGTGAACAGCCAGGAGGATGGGTTTGATTCGACTGAAAACACCAACAGTCAAGAAAACTCGATCGGACATGCCCACAATACTACCGAGGACTCAACAGTAACAGCCATTGAAGAAGGCAAAAATTAAGGGAGCAAAGTCTGTGCGGACAAACAGACAGTTTCATTTTTAAAACCAAAACATTAAAGAATTGAAGCATATTTTGAGCTGATTTTTTTTTTTTAATTATTGCCTTACTTATTTCACAACCATTCAAATGTTAATAATTTTTTTTAAGGAGGACCCAAAGTATGACGGAGTTTAATTGATTATCAAATATAGTAGTGTTTCGCTGCTCCTCGTAATTCTGAGGTAATGTGAGTTGTCCTGTTCTGCTTCTGTTTGAATTTCATAGATTTTTTTAAGATTTGTAGACTTGGTTAATAGAATAACACTTGAAATAATAATATTTCTTCCTAAGCTGTTAGAGAAACTAAATAAAGCTGCTTTTGAGATAATCTCAATTTTTGTGAATTTAAAGCGCTATGGAGAACGTTAAATGATTCAACTGAAAATAAGGAGAAATGCAATCTTCCTAAGTTGCGAGGCAAACGTAACGATCGACCTATTTAAGCCGCATCAGCTGAATGTATCGCGTCCATCTATTGTTTCAGCGCCGAAAATGTCATAGTTTGAGGATGATCTTTAAACTTAGTTATTATTGATTACAGGCGAAAGTTGATAACTGACATCAACTTTTTCGAAAGTTCAGTTTTCTGAGTGTTACTCTTTTGATCTCTGAACGTTGCCACTTTATCAATACTACTTCGCCTCCGTTTTACCTCGGGCGGGGGGAGGGTACGGTTACACTTAGGCTACAGCAGCCATTCATAGGAAACCGCATGATATGACTTGAGGTTTTAGAGGCGCGTCATGATTTGTAATCTTTTGATCCACCTTATTAACGGTAAGAGAACTACCTATGGTGAACTTTTGGTTTCTGAGCTGTCTCTAATAAATTGGTAAGATAACAGGACAGTTGATTCCCCCACCCCCCTCCTCCTCAAAGGATTGCTTCGCTTTTCTCGATGGAATAAGCGAGAGCCTGGAAAAGACTTACGCGGAGAGAACTGGGTTATAGAATGTTACCAGGACAACGCGGCCGTTTGTTTTCAACTTTTGTTCGCTTGATTGTTCGCCATTGTAAACTAACAAAACAGCAGAGCGATTTTAGGATTAAGAGTTATTAAGTGAGATTTTACTCTTTTGACTTTCGATTTTGCCAAGATGTCGATGGCAACGAATTACAGATACGAAGTGGATCGTCCCGGAGCGAAAAACCTCAGGAAAGCTCTGAAAAGACAGGAAGAAAGAATCAAGGTTTGTGAGTTATCTCAACATCGATGAAACCCATCAACGAAATTGAATACACCGTATCTCGGCATGATTATGTGAAAGCTGCATGAATTGTTTCCCTTCTAAATGCAAAGAAAAGATATTCCTTCTATTATCCGGTGCCAATGATTATTGTTTAATATTTCGTGACAAGTAGGTCTGAAGGGAACGACAACAGTAAGCCCTAAATTCCTATACATCGTCATTTTTGTGAAAGGTCTGCCTGTACGTTCGTATCTCACACTCGACGATATTACTGTACGTTTAAAATATCTTAATTCTTGGTAAATGTTTGTTCGGTAGGTTCTTTCTTCGTTCATAAATAAGCGACAACCTGAGAGATTTTGTACCGTAGTGATAGATGTACGTGAAAACTTTTCGAGCATTATTATCATTTTTTTAAATTCCTAAACCAGCGCTGAACACATCTTATTTGAACTACTGTAATTTTCATTACTTGCAATGAAGTTACTCCTGAAAGGAATGATTATTAAGGAAAATATGTGCGTTGAGGGCCTCCACTGATTCCCTTCACAAGCAGCACTGCATGCATGTAGTGTCAACATTTGTAGATTTTACCTTTAATAGATGGAACTCACAAGAACTGGAAAGGACTGTACGAAGCTGTCTTTATCTCACGGAGTGACTTAAATCAATACGTACAATTCATATTTTAAATAAAAAGTCAGGATTTTTTCTTTTATAGAATGATGAGTGCAACTCAGAACAGGAAGCAAAAGTGAAAAGGTAACCAATTTAGGTAACTTTAACTTTTGACCAATCAGAGGAGTTTGTTTCCTGGTATATATCTAGAAATATGAAAAAAATTAGAACATTGTATTGTCCTAGTTGATACTGTAGGAATGTTAATATAAATTGTTAGGAGCCCATTTAACTCTTGACAATGTACATTACTTCATAGTTGTCAAAAAGATTTTTAGGAGATGCACCAAGCAGATTTATTTCTGTCAGTGTCATGGTTCCGTGCTGAAAACTGAATCACATGCTAATGCATTTTTTTCATAGTAGAGCTGTGAAGTGTGGCAGTTGCCAGCTTACATGTATTTCAACAATCCTGGTGCAAGTTTGTACATGTAGTCATGTACGTGCATGCCATATTTGCAGACTATTCGATTGTATAACCACAGTTTGAGGAGAGGAACTTTGAGGTGTTTGGTTTTGCAGTTTTGGTAATTTTTTACATTGACCTTTTTTTTTTGTTTGTTTTTTTGTTTTTTGTGATGAAAAAAATCCATTTTTTGGTTCTGTATTAGTTTGCGATTTCCTTACAGGACAATCCATTTTCAAAAGTAAAACCCATGTTCATTCAAGATTTGATATGGCATATTAGGTTTTTTTGTTTTTCCAGTTTGTTGCAAAACTGAAGACAGAAACTCATGCAGTGAAATAGGACATCCACTTTTTTTTTTCCTTGGAGCAAGATCACTGTTTGCAAGAGCAGTGAGGTTCAATAATTGGCTGCTGTCTTTTGTGGCCAGTAAACATCTGAACTTACTAGTTTCCACTGACAATACAAATATAAAATTCTGTGCCTGTTATTGACTACAATGTTTTTATTAATGTAGTGAACTGTGCCATTTAATTTCATCTTTGCCTTTGCATTTTATGGGACTGTACAAATTTTACAGTCAATCCAAGTCTGCTTGTATTTAATTGTTTTGAGTACTTATTGTAGTCAAATCTTCGAACCAAATCATATCTAACTTTTCAAAAGTTCAAGGTAAAAAGATGGCTTCTTGTTGGATGTTTTTAGAGCTACATGTATTAGATATCTTTTTAAAGTATTTTTACAAACTTTCCTCGTTCAAAAAGCTGTGGTTTGCACATAATTTTTGGTTTTGATCAAGGGCTGCTATAGGATTTTGGTTGTGGTTGATACTTAGTACTGTTTTGTGGTTTCTTTTGGACCCCAATGCCCTCGTCTATGAGAACTTTATGGTGATATACAATGAATTTAACATTTGGTTGTTTTAAGTTTCTGTGCTTTTTCACCCACATGTGTATTTGTAGCACTGTCAGGGTCATCATACGAATCTCATTTTCTCTTTTGGGATATGTGGGCATCTCACCTGCAGAATGATTCTCCCAGTCTTGTTTAAGACTAGTTAGATCTACCTGTGAAAAGTGATATGGGAAATATATAAAATTTTTTTCCCCAAAATGTGGTGAATGGTAATCCCATGAAGAATTTAGTGAGCCTCACTACATTTTCTATGGAGGTACAGTAAAGTACACTGTACATGTTGAATGAATACACATTACCCATTAATCTTGATATTGGATACTACGTGTCCATTCATCTAGCTCTTTGTATGTGGAGATGGAAGAGGTCAATATAAAAATTGAAAGCAGAGGTGGGGATCCTGGCTGTTAAGGCATCTTGGATTATTTACTTTGCAATGCTGTTATCTTCTTGCAGTGAAATTAGAATCAACCAGATTGCAGACTGGATGGAAAAACAGGAAGAGGTAAAATTTTCCTTCAATATTGTAAAAGACAACCACATACAGTTGAACAGTGCATTTACCATTCCCTTGATATTAAATACATTGTACTGTGTTCAACTCCTGTGATTTCTGCAGCAAGGCAAAAGTGTACTTTTTTTGTCACAACAGATGCATGTGCTGTTAACTGGAAATTATATATTGATTTAAAGTTTATTAAAAATGAGTTGAATCAAAGACACATTCTGTTGTGCCATGGGGCACATTTAATGTATGGCCTGAAATATTCTACTGTTGGTGAAAAGGATTTGAGAGCTGTTCCTCTGCAATGAAATGTGCTTCAAATTACTTATTCATCTTTCCACAACTTACTCTACTTGATTTTCCACTATTCCTCTTACACCTATTGTGAGTGTGGCACAATGTTTTTTTTATTTATTTATTTTTTTGCCACAAGATTACAAATGAACAGTTTTTCTCAAAAATGTATAGACAACTAAATGATACAAACTTTAAGCCTGAAATTGGGTCATTTTCATCATATCATACCACTGGTAATGCATGATCATTGTTTGAATTGAAAGGTATCAACTAAATGGCCATGGATCTATCCCAAAGGTGTCTGTTGGTAATAAATCATTCTGCATTGCCAAATGCATTTTGTTATGATGTTTAACAATGACACAGCTAGTTACATGACACCCTGACTTAATTGAATCTAAAGCTTTTGGCTGTTTTTTGCAGAATAGTGAGAGACGAATGCTGAAAGAGTGGGCTGCTGACACTAAAGAAGAGCTTTCTCTAGCAAACAAAGAATTGACAGCTGTAAGTTACAACTATAACAACAAACCAAAATGTTCAGTAATTTATTATTCAACTGCTTTATAACTCATGCAAGCATAGCCAACCCGTCAAACGAGTTTTTTTTATTTACAATACAAAATAACCACCTGTCAAAATAACTGCACAGTACTCACCTAGGTAAAGTTGGATAGCAAATGCATAGTACATTTGTACATAACTGTCAGGGTCTTTAGTTTCTGTAGTCATCTCATAGTGTTTATAGATTTACATTTATTTTGTAATCTCTCTGTTTTAGGTTAGAAGAGCCCAGCTTCAGAAGCTGTTGTATACAGAGCATGCCTTGTATGAAATGGAACTTAATGCACATGGAAAATCTTTCTTTATACAAAGAACATGAGATTAAGTGTAACTACAATGGGTAAAATTATGAGAAGATTACTGTGATAGGTTCTCACACTCATTGTTAGTTGTGCTTTTTTCTTGTAAAATAGTTGCTCCTGTTCCTTTAATAATGGAAAAAATATGAGGTGACATATTATATTAACATCAGATAACTTGATATAATTTGTTTAAAAATTCTTCAGATTTTTACTGCTGTTTTAACCCTGTAATGATACTGTAACAGCTCATATACATGCACGTCATTGTCAATGTGTCAGCTGTCTCGTTAGATGTATACCATTATAAGCCAACTTTGCTTTATTTTGCAAACAAAAATTATTGTGACTGCAAATAGCTAGATATGTTTGATGGGGAAAGAAATGGCGACTTTTGTGTCTGGGAAGACAGGGTGGTAATAGGTGCATGATCTGAACTGAGTAGCTTGCTGAAAGGAATTTTCAGGCGCATCACCTAGAGTTTGTTGCAAAACATCACGCTCTTCTACATGTAGGAAGGGTGCAGGGGCATGCTCCTTTATAGGAGCATATTTGGCTGGAATGTGTAACTTATTTTAGCCGGACATTGATGTTAGAATCCATTCAAAAATACTTATTTTCTTGGTTTGATCACAATTCCTAGATTAGCCTGCGCAAAATGGTCTGACAGCCGATAGGTTTCTGTCGCCTACTGGCTTCTAATGGCAAACCTGGTCTCTGAAAGAACTTCTGGACAGGTGAATACCTGACAAAGTTAAAAAATTAATAATCAGCCCAAATTAAATTTATTTTGAAACAATCAGTTCAAATGCTTCTCCGAATCATTTGTTAAATGAATATGCATGTATATCCCCACATTAATTTGCAAGTTTGCCAAGCACAGTGGAAAAGAAAGACCAACAGTTATGTCAGAAGCATAAAGTTTCTAGTCGTTTAAACAAAAAATCGGTAAAAAAGAAACTCACAATTGGACTCACGGTAGAAAAATAAGGCCATAGAGGGAAAAGAAAAGAAATCTGACTGATGAGAGAAAAAAATGTTGTTGTTACTGGTGAGATCATTTATGCATCTGTCCTCCAAAAGAGAGTAATTAAGCACTAACCAAAATGCGTATATGATTTAGCTTGACATGTAATTTCCAGGGGCGGAGCACAAGGAAAGCTATGACCTTCGAGTGAATTCTCCAAACCATTTAGAGGAACTATGTTGCAGGTAGAAGGGAGAATTGCAAATGAGACCTCGAGAGTGTCAGCTCAATTACCTGCCGCTTTTTGGGAAATGTGCCCGCGCTCCTCTCTCTCTCTCTCTATGAAGTTATGTTCGAAGACCAGGCTCGAGAGGTTGGGTGGCGGAAATCGGGTTTAGATAAAACGTTGAAATTTGCAATCAGTACGGCCCTAGATTGGATCAAATGTTTCGCTTTCGTTTTAAAATTAAGACTGTATCTTCTATCTCTCACTCTTACTATCTTTTTTTTCGAAACATTTCGCATAATTCTATGTGTACTAGATTCGCAAACAGCATTCATTAAAAGTAGCTTTATTTGTTATTTATAACAGCACCAAGCGTTTGCACTTTTTACTCTAAGTTGAATTCTCATAAGTACTTTACAAAAGTTTCAAACTGAGGAACACTAATGAAAAACTTAGTTCCTGTTTTATCAACTACAATTTTTCTCTTATAATGAAGGAAAATCAAACTGTTCGAGTTGTTTAAAAAATCAATTAAGCAGTGTAAATCTTTAACGCAGTATTTTGAATTTGTCCTTAAAGGCAGTGTAAGGAACGGTACTATCTTTGTTAATCAGAATCTAATTATAAAGAACTTCCAAATGAAAAATCAATATATGTGAATTAGGTAGAAGCTTCTCTTGCTTACAAAGTGCTACATTACGTTGTCCTATTTTATTTTCTTGTCTTCAATTTTCGTTGCCTTCGACGGATGTCATCATGGAATCCACTACCGTATTTTGTGAGTGTCTAGTTTTCTGGTCGGAGGATGGTTTCACTTGAATAAAGACCCATCCTGGCTGCCAACTCGATTTCCTTTCGTCGTCCTAGTGGAATTTGCAAAAAGTTCCAATAATATACAAATGTATGAATGACATGCTATTCGCACTACCTGATGGTTGTAAGAAATCAAAATAATTGATCCTTTGATTTTGATTGTTTTCCTGTTTGTTTCAAAATCAAATGCGAAGTCTCCTTTGAGTGTAAAATGTTTTTCGCAATTCAAAAAGGCGTTTTCAGGGTAAAAACACACAACAGTTCAAAGTTCAAACTGAGATACTTTTTACTACCACACCAAAAAAATGTGAAAATGCAAGAATGGAATCATGGCCCTCACTGGACTCTGCAGGATCGTTAAATGACTTTTGCGGACATGCGCAAATTAGAGGTCTTATTATCCAGCCAAGAATTGCAATAAGAGGTAACATCCACTGCTACCTTACAAAATCTGTTTCCTCTCCACATACGGTATTTTCAAACTTTTCCAGTTTGAAGATATTATCGGAAAGCTCCATTTTTGATGGACAATTTATGGACAGCGGGCCTAATTTAGGTTTCCAAGTCTCTCGGGCATGTGTAGTAATTGTAAATTAGCTGGATTCTTTCCCAAACAGCGCATGCTCTCAATGTTGGCGCTACCACGGGGACATCAAGATTCTCGGGAAAAAAATTGAAATGCTTCCCTCGGGACCTGTCGTTGATCGTTGTTTATTGTCCGATTAAACCTTTAAGGTAATGTTTTGCCATCCTTTTTTTTCGGTTTTTGGTGGCACTTATACGTGCACTCAACACGCACAACACATTCTCAGTAATAAACAAAACGGAACAAAGTCACGAAACCGAACTTCAAGGGAAAAGCAACAGTTGGAACTAAAACAAAATAACACGATTTTATGCTAAATAAAAAAGGTCCTTACCTTCTATATATCTGTTTCGTTTCCTCGGATAGAGGGGGATAGAGGGGGTTGGTCCGTCCCATTTCGCTCATTTGAAAGGACGAGAAAGAGGTTTCCATTTCATCATCGCCGCTTACCGGGGTAAGGACTAGTTCATGGCCATCATGGTACTTGTCTTTTGAGGTCTTGCTGCGGCGGTCTAGAAGATTACGTCATGCGAAGCATTAACGTAGGATAAGGGGTAGTTTTCCACAACAATAAGCCAAACCTCTTGAGCTCCCCTCCCACCCTGATCGTAGTAAAGATTTGCTTCTCTCCGAAAAGAAATATATATTTTTCCAAGTTAACGAAATCTTGGGTTGAATTGACTCTTATTTGCCACGCTCTGTGATTGGTGCAAAGTACTAGTACTAACTTCGCAACGAATTGCGCATTTCTCTGGTTAAATCCGTTGATATGCGTTTACTTAGATTTGTCATTAGTTCCTTGCCATATTCTCTCTTTTGTTCTTAATGGCCGTTATTATCCCGTTGGTTTTACTCTTAATCAACCCAATTGAAAAGTGTTTTATCATTAAAAAACACTCTGCGCTGTTTTAAAACCGCACCTCTACTTTAGCTTGAAAAGCGTTTGAATGCGGAAGGAAACAAGAGAAGCAGCAGAAGGGAAAATTTATAGAAAACTACTTTACTTGTCAAAATGGGTTTCCTCCTTTTCTTCTTTCCAAAATCTGATCGCTGCGCGCTATCGCTTCCTCTATGCAGTACTGACTCTCCACTAGTGCTAAGATTGCTCGTTTCCTGGGCACTAGTCTGTTCCAGGCACCACGCAAGACGTTTCTCCGGGATGCACGACAGAGGAGACACGGCCCTGCAGTAAATGAAAATGAAGAATCATCTAAGAGTGCGTTCCTTTGGGAGGATCCGGATTAGGATTTGTGACCCAAGATCACACAGATCACGATGCATGAAAGGAGAGGAAGTTTGGACGAGCTCTTAGAGAATTCCAAAAAGTGCGCTATTTTAAGACTTGTGTATGCACGTGGGTTATTGAGCTCTTCCCTTGATGGCTCGTCTACAGCACTATCATTAGAAGCACATTTTTTCATGATAAACTCAAACAAAGGAATTAAGAAAACAGAGGCAAGTATTGATTACGATATGGATACTTGAGAACCCTGAATGCCTGAGATCAGTAGCCGATCGATTTAACATTACAAAATCGATTTTATTTCGTGTTTATCGCAGAATTTGGAGCGATTGCCAACAATCTTTCCGGTCAATATATGAAGTACCTTGAAATTGAACACCACTGGGCAAAATGATTAATTTCGGATCCTTCGCCCAAAGGAATGCGTTTGATCAGTGATCCAATGATCCGTCTTTAGATCACGCAGATCAGTTATCCGATGAATCCTTGTCTAGAGTGGATTTGATAGATCACTGATCTGAAAATGGGTTTGCTCGAAAGGGACGCCACAGATCAGAAATCCTGATCCGGATTCTCCCAAAGGAACGCACCCTAAATTTAATTTTGATTACTTCAAGGGTTCAATTTGGTTTTGATTCCTCTTACTCGAGAGAGTATATTAAAATTATCCTACATAAGACAAACTATACAAAGAGGAAGAAGAGTTTCTTCCCACCCGTGTGTTTCTTTGGGAGAGACAGGCTGTGTCTCAGTATCACCACCATACATTACTGAAACAGTTTTCGGGACCGGTTTCGGTGGATCCACATCGCTAGAATTCATCTGTTCACCAGCCAAGCCTCGTTCTCTAAGCATTGAACTACAGGACGGAACCTCAATCTCAGTTCTGCTGCTCACATTCCTGCAACAGTACAATAATAGCATCTTCGTAAGTCTTCGAAGCCTTTTGACTTTTATGCCTGAGGCTTGGATAGATTTCGATTATTTGTGTGGGACTTAGAGTAACTCCTCTTTTTTCGAGTGGAACGACAGTATATCAAAGGTGATTCGTTGGGAACTTAAACTACGTTACTGTTAAGTTTTCGGGTACTCATCTAGCCGGGACCTCTTAAACTAAAGTGCAGCAAGCTAATTACCAGGCAACCATATTTTGCCACATGGCAGGTTACAAGGTAAATTTGAAATTTATTACTGATCTAAATATGTACTTAAGATTTCTCATCTAATATTACCTCTGCGATTCTTGTTTCCTTTTGCGTAGCCAATACACAAGAGCACCAACAAAAATCAAAAGCACCCCCAAACAGACCCCAGTCACAATCCATCTCCAGGCCCCACTCTTCTTTTCATTTCCTGTTATTAAAATCTTGGTTGTAGTTTGATCACGTGATGCAAGAACGGCACCACCTGTAGCCTCGTCCAGTTGGACCCACACTACGCTCTGCTGTCCTTCTTCTTCGTCGTTGTCGATGTTGATGATAAACGAGTCAGTCCACTGTCCATCTGTAAAAAACACTTCTCCAGATTTCGGCCACACGATCTCCATACTGTCTGATGAATCGTTTTGGTACAAAGACCATTGTACTGTTATGTCGCCCTGGGAACCTTTCGCTCTTCGTAATGGAAATTCCAGTTTTTTGACGTGTCTGGAGCGGGTAACTTTTACTACTCCATCTTCGTTATACACTATGGATAAGAAGGAGAAGAGATAGGATATTTTGACACGAGATGCAAATATCAGTTTGTCATTTCGCCTTGGAGATAAAGGCAAACCACAGAAAAATGAGAAATGTGATATTAAAATTCACCAGTTAGTAATTCAGTCAAATGTCGCTTTATAACTGTCCGAAATTCAGGTATCCAGAAGTATTTAGTAGCTAGTTCGAAGAACTGCAAGCTTAGATATATGTAGATAAAGCTTTTAAAGATTAATGTATAGATGTCAATGAATCAAAAAATGGGTACAGCTTTCAAGTTCTGAATCATATTTGACCGCTCTGGTTGCCATACAGTTCCTATGCGATAGTTAAGAAGGAAAATTTGGTAATTCACTGGATTATCACTGACCATGAGCAACCAGTTGTGGTTATCATGTAAATGTGTACCCAAAAAACCGTTAGGTCTCATGGTTCATTGTTAACGGTTTGTAGGTGTCAACGTTTTTTTCATCGAAAGTATTCTAAGTTAACAACCTTAATCAATTATCATCATCTGTTTGATGAATAAGTTTTGAATTTTGTCCACCAGGAATAAATTACTACGATAGGACTCGTTGCCTTTATCTTGTATTCCGAAGGAACACTTGAAGCTTAGCAGACACACTTACTTGAATTGTTTTTATCAAGTAGCACCAAACCATTTTGAGCGTAGAATGACCAAAGGAATGAAAACTGAGTCAGGTGACAGACTCGCACTGTTAGCAGTTTGATCGACTTGTTCACGTGACTCCAGGGCTGAGGGCACGTGAGAGCCGCATCAAACCTAAGCATCAAAATGAAAGCAAAAAGGCAAACAGCAAGGGTAAGTTTCTCTTATGCAAACAACGAGAAGAATGATGACGATGATAATGATTTGCCTTGATGTCGATAAATTAATCCAATTAATGTATAATTCAATCAATAAATAGATTAATTAATCAATCAATAAAGCCATCATTTACTCAGTACCGAGTTACACAAAACCTGAAAGCGTTCGCAAAAGCTTTGTAAACAAATACTTCTTCTCTAAACGCAATTGTCCTTTCATATATTTTTTCTTTTTTTAATGTTTCGTTTTTAAAATCTTTCCAGCGATTAACTCACCAGCTGTCATTCTTCGAATCCCACAAATACAACACAGGGTCTATGTCTTCTTTGGTGACTTCATTATTGACGTGCTTACTGTTGGCTTTCACCAGGTTATCAACGTCGTAGAACATGGCAATTGTGATTGGCTTAGAAAATTTAAAGCCTTCTTTCACTGTGTTGTCCTGTGGGTCTAACGCCTTGATGACGAAACTGTAATTCCCAAGCATGAATTGCTGTTCAATTATAAAAAAAAAATTAGTGAGCTTTTTTCTCTCATGCGAAACACACCCATTACACTCTTGTGGCAATTGGCAACTGATGCAAGTATCAATACACAGACTAATATGTCATTATGTCCTTCCAAATTTAAATCAAATATTGTGATCGAAAATAACCTAAGATGTGGAAGAAAGAGAGAAGAACAAACAAAACCACAGTACAAAGTAACCAAAATATACCTTGGGCCTGGTGTATGTAGGGTTACTGACGGGACCCTCGTCGGTCTTATTTGTATCCATTGTTTTGTCATCCAAACTGTACGATCTCAACTTCACCTGTTCCTTGACAGCACCTTCAGGTACAGTCAATGTCCCGTATGTCTTTCCAACTCCTCCATCCTTGCGAGTACCATCTTCTTTAACATTCACAGTATCAAAGAAAAACTCAGCACTAGTTGCGTTATCAAAAATATATTCCGACTTGCCGACGACGATTCCGTTGGACGACAGCCTTTCCGACAGTAGGCCAGCTCCATTTGTAGCACGAACAGTGGCATAATATATATTGCCTACGCCAAGTGCGTCGTCTTTGAAATTAGCTAGCCATATGGTAGTGTTCGTAACTTCCTCGAACTCCTTGACATCCGTTAAACCAGGGGCAGTTCCCCAAGCAACCTCATATGATGTCACATTACTTTCAAGGTCACTTGCAGAGAAATAGGCAAAGATAATATCAACGAAGACCTGGAAAGGAAACAGGTGTAAGTGTGGCAAGCGTTGTGACCAATCGATAGGCTAGTGAATAGTTTACGACTTCGCGCACCTTAATATCTACACCTCTCATTTATTTCAGTAATATTGTTTTCGTTGAGAAATCAGACAATTGCTCTTAGTCAAACAAGAAAGCCATGCATAGGTGTCCTTACGTACATGTATGACAAGAATTAGAGCGGGAATAAACCAAACTCTTCGTGCTGCCCTCACTTCAGAGTATAGGCCTAAATAAGCGATGAAATAAATAAAGAGTCAAACTTCTCATAAACTTTAAGTAATTTTGAGTAAGGTGCATTTTGTGATATGGCTTAAGAAGCACAAATTTACTTGAAGCTGGATTTTTTTATCCTCTTAGCACGATCGGCTGAGTAAGACTCGGAAAGTGTGAGACGGATTTTGACATGAGTTACAAGGTGAATTGGTATGACATATCATCAACCTCTTTTTTACCTGAAAATCCATATCAGGCCCCATAATTCCATCCCTGACATAATTCATCACAGGTGGTGTGGTATCTATGGTGACGCCATCACTGTGAGCGGCAGAACATCTGCGAGCTCCATTGCAGGCTACAACTGTTACGTAGTAATAGTCACCCTGCCCAAAGTTAAGACCGTAATGACTTCCGTTTGGCCTCAATCCCGTACTTTCACATTGCCGAATGTCGTCTGTCATGGGCCTAGATCCTACACACCAGAAGTACTCTACGATGTCGCTTTCGTCGTCGAGGAAGTCAAGCCATCTGGCGTGTACCTCTCCCGTATTATTGGTGTAGTCCACATCCGTTTCCTTAAAGTCACGAGAAGAGCACTGACTGTCTTCGCCAAAAGTCGAGTTGTCCGAGCAGTTCTTGTTTGGGTCGCTCCCAAGTCCATCATAGACAAGTCCAATCTTAGGGGAGGTCGGATCGATCACGAACGACTCTGAGAGAGAAGTTGTTGAAAGATCGGCTCGTGTTGTTTCAAGCAACTGCACCGTGTACAAATTCTCCGGGCCAGGGACGAAAAATGATCTTTTTGCGAAGGAGACGTTCAAGCCGTTTGTTGATGCATTCAAAATCGATTGAGAATGACAAGAAACTGCGTCACAAATATTTGATTTAAAACTGAAAGGATCGTCACTTTGAGGTGTTAAGCATGACATTCCTTCACACTCCATGCACATGTCAGCGAACCCGCCAAATGATTTCCGTCCAGTCTCGCAAGGTACGCAACGCACCGACCCAATGTCCTTTATCTGAGATACCCTGACCCGAACATGATCAGCAGGACAATAAGTTGCCATATAAATCCTTCCAGTACCTGAATTTTCACCTTGTCCTGGCCATGCGATAACATCTGGGGTACCAAACAAAACTGTATCGTTGATAAAGGAAACGGAAGTACGAGGAATTCCATCATCCACTCTTGGTCCACTTTCTCGTGCGATCACACGTCCTAGGTTGGCACATTTTTTAAGTTCATTGTCCGTAAAGATTCCATGAAAACCTAACAATAGCACACCCTCTCGGCCATCTGATGTCTGCATACCCAATGCGATGATGTAACCTCCATCTCGAGCATCGACATCGAGGTGTCCACTAAGATGTTCGTTTTGTGTGATTTGAAAGTCGCATACATCTTTGTATGAACTTGATGTGATGTTGAGCTGTAAAACATCTACAGACTTGTGGTCCTCAGATACCATTATTAGCGCGTCAGTCTCCGTAAGAAAAAGTGAAAAAGGAGTAGTCATTTTTCCGAGCTCATAAATGCGAATTGTCATGAGCAATGTAAACATCTCAACAGAGTACACTGAGATGCAAGAATTCTTCCCTTCTCCTGTCGCTACAGCTAAGATACGCTTGTTCAAAGACAAGGAAAGTCCGAAGTTATTATGATTGTTTTCTTTTCCCAGAGCTTTCGCAAGCTTCCACATACCATCCCGTTCCTGGAAAAGGGCCACAACACTGGTGTTCGTAGATGAGTTAATTCCTGTCATAGCGATCGTATTGTGATTGATGGCTATCACATGTTTCACATTATCGGCCCACTTGTTGCTTGCGTCACACATATCGGTTGATACAGTCCTACAATTTCCCAAAATTGCAGTCTTAGTTAAGTCAAGGTCGCCGGTGTCATTGACTTCACTTTGAAAAATATAGGCTTTACCATTGGCCATGAATGCGGACCTATTACCGTGAGATACCACAGTGATGGGTGTTGTCGGAAAACCAACAATGTAATCTGGCAATGTTATGTGGCTGGCAGCCCTGTTTCGAAGGGGCAAAACAAACGCCTTATCTGCAGAACCAACTGCAAAATGATCGTTTGGTAGCCTTGCGATAGAAACACCAAAATGATAAGAGGGCATGGTTGTTTTAAAATGAGTGTCACTGAAGAGAGATTGGGGATCAAGCGGGCGCCTGGTACAACATGGACCATCGGGATCGGCAAAACCCGGGAAGACTTCCATTACGCGCAACTCCTCAGTGGTGTTGGTTTCATTCGTGTCTGATGCAACTCTTTGAACAATAATTTTAAATTCCTTAGTTGGACTGAAAAGATTGTGATCCAAAATGAAAGCTGTTCTATTGCTGGAGTCATTTAAGCCACTTCTCACGATCAATTCCACCTCTCCAGGGGAAGATATATATCTTATCTCCGAGTCTAATGCACTCTCGTTAACCGTAGGCAATCTTAGATCTGGGAGCCAACGTTGGGGCTCTTGTTTGGCTGCCTTATCTGAGAGGAATAATCCACGCTCTGGAGGAGCAGCAGGCTCGATTCTCAGTCCATCACTCGCAGAATCACTGTAAATACCTCCTTCGTTCCAGACCCTCACAACTTCTCGGTAACGTTCCCATGGCTCTAAAGTCACGCCCTGAAGAGTCACATTTCGTTGCCATTTCAATACGTCCATGAAATCGTGTACTAGCGGTTCGCTACGCCAGGACTTCGCGGAGTCAATCTGCGGCAAAGACAGGTTCGAAGAAGGCTGTGTGATAGCTACCTGAATATGAAAACGTGAAATATCTTCAAAATATCTTCCAAATATCTCCCATCTGAGTGACAAACTTTGGGCCATAGATTTCCAGTCAATGTCGGAGAGAGTGGTTCCGTTCGAAGCGGGAATATCGATAACTTCCACAACCATAGGTGCAACGGATATGACCTTGCAGTGTTCAGATACCAAACGAGCTTTCAATCCTACGCCATTTATGGCGTATACTGTTGCAAAAAGCAGCGTCCCTGAAGATATTCTATTTGTTATATCTGCTCCATTGCTTCTTTTTTCCACGGACCTTAAAGTTAATACATCGCACTGTGCTTGAGATGTTCCAACACACCAGTCATATCGCTCTAACTGGCTCTCTGGATCTTCAAATTCATCCCAGTCAGCAGTCAGTAATTCTTCAGTGCACTTGAAACGTACGTGATCGCTGCCTTGAATCGTCGTTTTGGTTGGAAACTGAAGCCCCTGATGAACAGAAATGTTTCCGGTAGGATTTTCTCTAGTAGTGTTGATCAGACCGTTGTCGGGATATTTCAAAACTGGTGGCGTTGAATCGATCAATATTTGGTTTGTTGCCATCTCCGAGGACATTCCGATATGGTTTGTTCCTTTTACAATTGCAAAATATGATTCGCCATGGAGTAGATTTAACTCATGAATAGTGAAGCTGACATCCATACCCACGTCAATGTATTTGGTGACTGTACAATTCCCAGGGACAGTAGTGACACAAACTTTATATAGAGATATTCTACTTTCGGGGTCAATAAATTGATCCCACCTGCGCAAAAAAAATTGTAATTCTAGTTAGAAAAAGAAAGAGTGTCTTCACTGCAAGCGCAGAAGTTTGAGTTTCGAGGAGGAAATATTTGTTCTAATAATATCGGATACAGCCCAGTTCCATGATCACGCAGTGGCGCATAATCAAATTAAGGTAGCCAACGAAGATAAGTCAGGATGAAAAGGAATTTTAAGGGATCTGTATCGTTCTGAGTTACCTCTCCTCGCGTGATGGTTGTGTAAGTGCTGTGTTGCAACGATTGCTCATAAATTTTCAAAATAGTTTTAACGTTTTCTTACTTAATCGATTTACGAAGTGCATAAAAATTGTGTTATCCACAAACAAGCCAATGACGATTTTGAAAACCAAAGACTAATTTTGTACTGCACCTGACAGTCAAATTCGTCAAATCTGATTGGTATTTGGCTGGCTGGAGTCCAGTTCCAATCCTTGCTTCGCCTGTCAAGGGTGGGGTAAAATCAACCGTGAATCCATCAGAGGAAGCTTGAGCATAGAGACCGGCAAAGTTGAAGGCCCTAACGATGACGAAGTACTGACCGCCGCTTTCAAGGTCTACTCCTGCAAGTCACAAAAATTTATAAGCAAATATATATTTTGCAGAAATCGATCACTCCCTTAAAGTTTGACTCATAGCTTGGCTATGAGCATGTCGGTTGTTTATCAAATGCACTATCACTAGTGTATTTGACTTTAATATAAGACAAACTAGT
Organism: Pocillopora verrucosa; assembly: GCF_036669915.1. Classification (NCBI taxonomy): domain Eukaryota; kingdom Metazoa; phylum Cnidaria; class Anthozoa; order Scleractinia; family Pocilloporidae; genus Pocillopora; species Pocillopora verrucosa. Next base: position 26,418,117 of record NC_089315.1, on the reverse strand, counting down.
ACAAGAGAATATAATTTATAGTGATTCCTTGAAAATACTTTTTAATTGTCTTGGTGTAAGGTTTTCGTCACTAAGAGGTCTATAATGCGTCTGAGAATTATTGCAGACAAATTTGCAATTGAGTTGGACTTAGCGCTACAACTTGCTCTGGTAAGCCGTCATGTTGCTGTAAAATTTGTCCGCCGAGGCTCACCTAAACGGACGTGAATATCTTAACATACAGATCTTTTTATCTTACCTGTTATCGAAACATTGGTAGCTTTTCCCACTCCAGTAAAAGATTGTGGACAGATGGACACGTTCCGGGCGTCGCACAAAGCTATTTCATAGGACTCGATGCCAGACTCTAAGTCTTCAAAGTTAATCCAATGTGCACGAATATCTTCCTCTCCATTTACATAACTGCTCTCTATGCCATTTCCGTAGATCACAATCCCGGAAGTTGGCGGAGTCTCATCAACAGTCACTCCATCTGACATGTATGAGGTTTGAACGCCTGCTCCGTTAACTGCGTTCACCGTGACATAGTACCGCTCACCGTTCTTTACGGGTTTGTTGAGAACCTTACGTGTGGAGGTACTCGATGGAGTAAGTTCGGTTTCTTGAACAAGATTGCATGAACCTGGTGACAAGCCAGCACACCACCTGATACTTTTGACGTCACTTTCGAGGTCTGCAAATTCATTCCAATGAGCTGCGATGAAAGTCCTGCTTTTTTGAAAGTCAATGTCTTCACCTTCTTTTGCTCCATCTAAAATTTGTCCTTCAGATGTGGGACCTTCCGAAAAAAGCATATCGCTTTAATGACACCAACGATAACAAAAACAGTCCATCATTTTAAGATGCGGCCGTGTTGGTCTCCATAATGACAAGAGAAATTGTGCCGATGAAATTTCTAGCGAAAGGTGACATTTAAAGCGACCAGCATTTGATAGACTTAAAGAGGGCTTAATGTTCTCATTGAAATAAGACAGATATTTCCATTGAATATAACTGATATCGTTATTTGTAAATGAAGTTGACCTAGTGTGTCAAAGCCCTACAAATCGTCGAAAAGAAATACATGCATAAAAAAGGCAACAAAGAAAGATCTATCTCTTAAAGTTTATTTTACTTCTAAAAATTGCTTTAGATCCATAAATTTCGTCCTTATATCCGGAAAAAAACCACAATTCATATAGGTTACCTGTATTGTCAACAGTAACTCCACTAGAGGACGCGTTGACGCTCACAAGGCCAGCTTTGTTCTCAGCCTTTATAGAGACAAAATACGTTTCGCCATGAACGAGTCTCTGGTTTTGCAAAATGCAACTAGTGGCGTTCCCAAGGTCAGCAAAGCTCATTATATTGCATTCCCCAGGTTGGATACCAACACAAACAAAGTATTTCTCAATCTCACTTTCCATGTCTGAGAATCCACTCCACTTTACAGATATTTCCGAGTCGGTGAACACCTCAGGGGATTCGCCCACCGGAGGATTTTCAACGTGCATGATTTCACCCACTATTGGGGGAGTCGAGTCTACCACGAAGCCATCCGATGACAACTCGCTCGCTCTACCAACAGTGTTCGTAGAACGAATCGTTGTTACATACTTGACTCCTTCATGAAATTCTAAATCGGCAATGCATATGTATGTGCGGTTTCCAATATCCATATTTTTTACTAAACAGTTGTTCACGTCGATAGCGGAACAAATGGAAACCTCGCTCTTTAAAACACTACTTTCAGCATCCTCTGTTTCCCAACTGACGCAATAAGCGTCCCTGGCGCTGATATAGTCTTTGTCGACAAAATATGATCCCCGGTGTAAGTCAACCACCTGTAAAGGTGCATTAACATACTTGAATGAAAATGTTAAAATTTACGAAAGGAGTGGACTTTTTCTAAATACTTTCAGTTGCAAGGGATTATACACGGGTTAAATAATGAGAGGGCCACTTAGGTACCTTTCGATCATAAAACTAAACGAAGGTCTTTGGATTGATGCAAAACCAAAATAAGGAATTCAGTTACATGAAAGACTTTAACTCGAAGAAACAATTTTTCTGGTTTTCTTCGAAAATTTTTGATCCGATGAAAGAGAAAGAAGTTTCAACAAACAAATCGAATTTGGAGAAGCTCGAACCTAATACATTGACTTACACATTACGAAAATAGATACATTACTTTGAGAAAAAGATTTTTTTTTTTCCGATCCTTCTATGAAAGACCTGCATGTAAAAAAAAAGGAATCAATCTGACTTTGAATAGTAAGTTACCTTTGCGATGACAGGTGGAGTGCCGTCTACTTCAAAGCCGTCTGAAGTCACTCTTGTAACTGCTCCTGCGCCGTTGTAAGCGCTTACTGTTACGAACACGCCCATTTCGGTCCCAAAGGATGGATAAATCTGCTGGCCAGCGCTTGTGCTGTCACCGACATCCGTTACAGGGATGATATCACAGCTTCCCTTTCTTGTTCCAGCACACCATGTGTATCTGCTTATCTCAGACTCTACATCCTGAAAAACATCCCAGTTAGCATAAATAAACGCACCGCTCTCTTGGAAATCGATGTCTTCAAGTGTTTGTCCATCTCTTACTTTGCCCCCAACAGGGGGAGTACTATCGACTTTAACTCCATTAGAGGCCGCAATGTTGCTGTAACCAGCTTCATTTGTTGCTCTTACGGTGACAAAATACTTTCCAGTGTGATTCAAACTTAAACCTGTGATTATACCTTTGAGGGCGGTTCCCACACTGATAAAAGCACTCACGTCGCACTTCTCTTGTGCTGTTCCCACACACATCTCGTACTCGGTTATTCTGCTGTTAGGATCGATAAACGGTGACCAATTAGCGGAGACATCACTTTCTGATATCTGCAGCGCTGCGTCATTTCTCTCGCTCGATCCATCGTATATGTTGCCTGCAATCGGTGCCGCGACGTCGAGTATGAACTGGTTAGACACAGCCTCACTGAACAACCCCACATTGTTGTGGGCTCGAAGCATAACAACATAGGAAACTCCAGGTTTGATGTCTAGAGCAGAATTATGTATGCTATTTTTGAGTCCAACATCAACAAATGGAATGATACAGTCTTTTGTAGTACCCGCGTGACATACAGCCCACTCAAAGTGACTTAATCCACTATCAAGATCAACAAATCCACTCCATTCTGCTATTATGGGGTCGTCTTTCCGCAGGTACTTAGTTTTCATCGTGTCTCCAACTATAATGGCACCAACTGTTGGCTCGGTATTATCAATAAGCAGCGGTTTAGAGATGGCGGTGGCTACTACTCCTACGCAATTTGTAACTTTTAATCTAATAAATACTACAGTTCCCGATGCGAGTGGCTGAGGAAGAGGGTGCTCGATCGACGTTATACTTGTATCTACAGCTGACCACGAGACTATATCACATGATTTAGCTCTCGAGCTAGCGCACCACTCAACAAAACAAATTCCACTTTCCTCATCAGAAGGTGCTTCCCAGGAAAACGACAACAAACGATTGCTACGTTGCTTAATATCGCAAGAAGAATTATCATAATCATCACACCGATGGGAAGACGAGGAGAAAACTAAAACTTTCCCTACATTGGGTGGAGTAGCATCCAGTGTTACACCATCAGAGTAAGCTGTTTCTTTTAAGCCAACACCATTGATAGCTTCCACTGTAAAAAAGTACCGTTGGCCTTCCTTTAGGATAATGGAAGGATGCACACTTGTTAGAGGATTTGAAGATGTCATGTTATGCACGTCACAGGCTCCTGCGTGATATGAAAATTACAAATATTGCATAAGTCACACTGATGGTGAAAGTGCTCAGAAAAGAGGTGTTCTTATTTCATATAGTTCATAGCGAACGGATAAATAGTTCGCGAAACATACGTTGATGATAAAAAAGGAACATCAGGCAAACCTTTGCCTGAGCCTGCCACAGGCATTTCACGGAAGGAAAGACATTTCAGAATATGAGTTGATGAAACATAATTCAAGTGATCACCCTTGTGCGCCAACAACGATTCATACCGAACGCTGGAACAGAAAGAAACGTGGTTTCTTTCATATCCACGATAATGCAGGAATGTTGAATTAAACTTCACGGATCCCAATATCGCCCTATTTTGGCGAGATCCCTTTGAATACAAAGTAGTTTTAAGAATATAAATAGTCAGTTGCATACCTTGCGTCGTTCCAACACACCAATTGTATTCAGCAACACTGCTCTCAGTATCTTGAAATCCCTTCCAGTGAGCAGACAGTACCCCATTTTCGCGCTGATAATCTATGTCGAAGAATTCTTGGCTACCCGTGGAGGTTAGATTACCATCAATTACAAGACCAGGTTGTGGTGGCGTCCAGTCCACTACAACTTGCTGTGATGTCAGAGTGGTTTTCAGGCCAAGCATGTTGACTCCAATAACTGTTACGTGAAACACAAGTCCTTGGTGTAGAGTAAAATTAAGTTGGTCCAAGTCGATGGAGCGACTAAGGCTGTCTACACGTTTAAAACCTAGCAAGTTGTCTTGGAAATGGAAACTACCTACTCCGACAAGAAAATGGTTTATACCGCTTTCAAGATCGTCTATGGACCACGTGACTACAGGGGCAGAAGGTGTGTTCACATACATAGTTCCTTTTCCAGTTGTGGGGGATATTTGGAGTGACTTTCCTACTGGAGGCGTTCGATCAACGACAACACCATCCGATGAAGCACTGACTTGCTCTCCTCTGTTATTCTCAGCTCTGACTGTGACATAGTATTTCTTGCCGTGTTCGAGTGTCAGGTTGTGGAAGTTGTTAGTGGACGTTTTCAGATGATATGACTCCAAGAATGGCCACTTACAAAAATCAGGACCAGAGGGGTTAGGCGGTTGATCCCTAATGCACCAATCATACCTGAAGATACCAAATGCTGGATCCTTGAAGCCACTCCAGTGCGCCCAAATTGCTTTGTCATCTAGTTGGAAGTCAATATCTTTCGCTGAAATTACTGGGCCATCGCTCACGACTCCAGCAGAAAACTTTCCAAGTATGACAAACAATCCAGACGAGCAATCAGTTCTTTGAAGTCCAACGCCATTTCTGACTCGAATGCAGACGAAGTAAGTCTTGTTTTCGACGAGAGTTTGATTATTGATTACCACTCCGCCCACTGAGTCGTCTGCGATTATCTCGGTATAAAAATTACCGCTACTTAATTTAAGCGAGAGAAGATCTTCACCAACGGCCCAGCTGGTCTGTCTAATACCACTCTCAGGATCTGTAAAGCCTGTCCAACTTACCACCATCAATGATCCTGGTACTTCATTCTTGTTCCGATCATATTTGCTCGGAAAAACATACTGAGCAACCACAACGCCAGGGTTCGGCGCGGTTCTGTCGATTACGACGCCATTTGATGCCGTCTCACTAGATAAGCCGGCTTTATTTACAGCAAGGAGCCGCAAGAAGTACGTCGAACCGAATAACGAAGGGATATCGGAAATCAAAACGGTCGACATGGATATTGGCACTTTTGAAAAGTTTCTTATGTCGTTATTCTCTGGATTAGTTCCCAATCCCCATGCGACAAACTCGAGTCCACTTTGGTCATCCTTCGCAGCCCATGAAGCGCTCACAGAATCATTATTTGGGTCATATGTTAATTTCAAGTCGTTCACTTCAGGTGGGGAGCTATCAATGATAACACCATCCGTCCAATGTACTGAGGACAGGCCGACAGCGTTAAGAACCTCAATACCACCGGCGTACGTTTCCCCTTCTTGAAATCCTGTTGAAATTTGACCTCCTCCCGTTATTATTACAGACCCTGTGGAGTTTACGGGTGTCTTCAAAGCATAAAAAGGAATAACGTATTCGCTTGTGCGCAAGCTTTTAACTGCGAAACGATATCGAAGTATGGGAGATTCATTATCATAGCACACCCACGAAATACTTAGTTTGCTTGAGCTTGGAGCGTATTTTAAGTCCTGCTGAAGATCTCTCTGACCATCCCATACATGTAGGCACACTGGAGGTGAAATATCAACGGTAAATCCGTCTGATTTCACGGTAGTTTCCAACCCAACACCGTTCACTGCTGTCACATTGACAAAATACCTTCTCTCACTATCAAGATCTTTGGCCAAAATCAAAGCCGCCATAGAAACATTGCCGTTGAAACTAAAGGACCCGTAACCGTCGTCGACTGAGCTGAATACTTTCACTGCATATTCTTTTACACCACTCTCCGCGTCAGCAAATTTGAATTTTACTGTCAAGTTTCTTGTAGAGTATTGGTATTCCCCATCTTGGACATAAATTAAATCTGGAGGAGTGTCATCAAAGACAACGCCTTTTGAAACAGCAATGGCTCTAAGACCCACATTGTTTGTGCATTTTACTGTTGCAAAGTAACGATATCCCAGTTGAAGATTGCCCGCTACTGTAAACGATGTTTTGTGAATCGGCAAGCTTGTGAAGTTCATAAAATCGACCTCTCCAGGCTGTAACCCAAAAGCAATCTCTATGGACGCTAACGATGTTTCTGGATCATCGCAGGTCCATGTGGCAGCCAAGGAACCTCCAGTGGTGAAACCTAAGTCTTGATTTGGATTGTCACCATCGAGAACAGGCTTTGAGAAAACGGGAGGTGTGAAATCGACCAAAACACCTCTGGAAGAAACCATCTTACTGGGCATACCGAGCAGATTGAGTGCAATCACTGTCGCATAATAACGACTGCCACTTGCCAACTCTGAAATTTGTAATCTAGAGCTTGAAGCTGTGTTTACGAGCCCTACATCTGTAAATTGTTGCACATCTTGGGCTTCAGGAGACGTGCCGAATGCCAGCTGATAAGTTAATATTCTTGTTTCTTGTTCAGTAAAGTTAAACCATGAAGCTCGAAGAACTGAACTCTCGATTTGTTGGTCAATTTCCGCTCCAGGTCTTCCATCGGTCACAAAGCCTGGAAGGGGAGGAGTGCTATCCACAATCACACCATTAGAATGGAAAAGCGCTTGATTCCCAGCCCTGTCTATCATCTTGAGACATGCGTGGTATTTGTGACCAGAAGTCAAATTCAGCCCGAATAACAGATAGTAATTGGTATTGGATGGAACAATTTCTTCCTTTCTCACATCGCAGCTGATTGAGTCTGCCTTGCACGATAAACCTAATAGTACTGTTTCAACACCAGAGAAGTCAGTAAAGCCATACCAATGGGCACGGAAAAGGGTCAAGTAGCTTTGATACTGGGCATCAGCTGAGCCCCATCCGTCTAGGACGATTCCACCCTTTGGGGGTTCTTGGTCAGAGAGTAGAGGGGGCGAGGATTTGATGCTAAACAGTCCAGCATTGTTGATGGCCCAAATGGTAATGAAATAACGTCGGTTGTTTTCCACGGAAAACGAGTTTAACGCTGTCCAGTTGACTTGCAGTGAAGAAGCTGGTGTACTTAATAGAATTGACTGAAATTTCATGACGTCATCAGTCCCAGGATAACTTCCTACTCCCACTTTGTACTTCGCAACTTTTGATAAATCATCCTCAATTTCAAAGTAAGCTCTGAAAGTAATGCGTAACTTCCTGATAGCTGACAGTGTTTCGCCGAAATGTCCGTGTTGAACATACGTAACTAGTGGGGGAGTACTATCAACGATGAATGTATTTGACAAACCACGAGCAACAACACCTGCTTTATCTTTTGCCTCGATTACAACTGAGTAAACTCCATCTTCGAGGTCAATGTTACGCCCAGTAACCCTAACCCGTCCAGCCGTCTTAAGCGCTACTAATAGGTCATCATTCTTCAAAGAGGCCACTGAAATAGCGAAACCCGCTACGCCACTATGTACATCATAGAAGCTGTCGTTTCTACACTGATTAGGATCGAGTGGTCCAGATACTCTGTTCTCATCCACTAAACACCAATTCCATCTTGCCCATACTGATTTAGTCATCCACTGGTACAAAAGTGGAGGACCAGTTGATCCAGTGATTACTTTTCCAGTGTGCGGAGGAACAAAGTCTACAATGGCTCCGTTACTACTGCCATTAATACACATACCAACCCCGTTGCAGGCAACAACTGTAACAAAATAACGCTGACCACTGCTTAGGAAAAGACCTGAAATGGTCACTCCGGTTTGGTAGCCAATTGTCTTAAAATTCTGAACGTCATTGAATCCAGGGCTAGTCCCTAAAGCAACGCGGTACTCAATCAGGCCACTCTCTGAATCTGCAAATGCTTGTTCCCAGTGCGCACTGAAGGTGTATCTTTCGCTGGTGTAATTCTTATCCTTCCCCTCAAAGCCGTCTTTAATGTATTGTGAGGCGACTGAGGGCGGTGTATTGTCAATAATAATGCCATCAGACCAAATAGTTTTCTTAAGGTTAGCTCCATTTATGATCTTTATGGTGACGTGATATCTAACTCGCGGAAGAATGTTGACATCAGAGACACTCGCAAAAAGCATTCCACCTTGGATGACTTTGTGGGTAACAAAGTTGACATCTTCAAATGCTCTCACGTCATCTCCTCCTGGATAAGTACCAACTCCCACCAGTTGTGCGCGAATGCCACTTTCCCGATCAACACATTTCCATTTTGCTTGAATACTGCTTAATTTTCTAACAAAGTCGACATCAAAGAAATCTTCATCGTTCGTTACGTCAATAGCAGTCTCTTCGCAATGCGGCGGTGTATTATCTGGCACAAACCCATTTGTCTCAATAATCGTTTGAAGTCCTGCTGCGTTTGTTCCACGGAGTACTAGTTTGTAAGCTAAACCAGCCTCAAGAGAAAGGCCATCCATGAAGGGTGTCTGTTGAGTGAGTGCAATATTCACAAATGACGTAACATCTTTATTGGTGTTATTTCTCAAAATTCTCCACTCATATCTCACCATAGGGCTCTCGGGATCTTTGAAAGGGTCGAACTTACCACGGATGCGCTTCAGTGATGGGATAAACATCACATCGCTCTCGCCAGCACCATCTTGAAAATGTCCAGGAAAAGGTGGAGTTGTGTCAATCACGATACCATCGCTGCACATGACTGCTTTTAATCCTAACAAATCCATCGCATAAAGGCGTGTGAAATATTTTTTTCCGTGATTCAAATTCAGGCCAGAAGTCTGGATAATAGTTGAGTCACCGAGAGTGGTCAAGGGAACGATATCTGCTTCAGCTTCGTCAAACGTGCAGTTGGTAGAGGACGATACTCCCCATTTTATGTATGCGATATTCTTTATATTGCTCCTAAAGGCAAAATTCATACCTAAAGTGTATGTATCTGACTGATAATCCACATCTTGGCGTTCATTGACACCATCGTAGACATACCGAATCTGAGGACTCTTACGTCTCGCCGTAAATTTAGGGCAGTTAACCAACTTACTATCACGCCCCACGTCATTTGTCGCCAATACGCTGACATACACATCTCGTCCGTGCATTATTGGAAGATCATTGACAACTATGCTTAAAGATGTTCCCACCGATGCAGAGTAGTCATCGCCAGAACCCTGAATGGATCCTATCCTAACGTGGTAATTGCTGATTTTAGTATCTTCGGAGAATCCATGCCACTGTACGAAATATATTTTGTCAGCAGCTTGCCTTGCCGTACATTCCCCAGCGATAGGTGGCGTCGTGTCAACATCTTGGTGACAATTTGTAAAGAGCGTCTGGTCAATCATTCTCGCTGACCACCACCACTCCCAGATGGTATTTTTTCCACACCATCCGTTGTTTATACTACAGCCAAATAACCAGCACCTTAACCGGAAGCAGAGACGGAATCTATACCAAAGCCAAACTCTAATGCGAAGCGGTGTCATTCGCATCTTTAGCTCGATGCACGCTTTCAATGGCCACTTATCAATCCTGATAAACAGGTCTGGTATAAAGTGGGTCTCCAAAAGTCTTGCCTCAATTGTAATTCCAGCTTCTACAACAAAGAGTGATAAAGCGGCACCAGCGTAGACAGAGATCCAAGCTCCGGGCATGAGACCAAGACGAAAAACCTTGTCCTTTAAACAAACTTGTCCTTGAAAGTCTACACTATAATAGCCACCAGCACCAGCAAACAGTTTTACTGGTATGCCAAACACAACTATGATTTGTGAATATTCAGGGAGGAATTGCTGATATCCCCTAAGAACATTTCCACGGAACAAGGTCATACACGATCCGAGATCTGAGGCTTGCCTGCGCATTCTCCTATTGCTCTTATGATCTTCTTCTAGTTGCTCCGAATAAACATCAGACTCCAATAGCTCTTGGGAGGTGCTTCGCTTTCGTGTAGTTCCGCAAATCATGTCTCCGAATGGAACCAACCTCCGCGGTCGCAGAATGTAGTCCTTCATAACCGCAAAGAACAGGCAGTTCTCTTGGATTCCAAAAGTCATTTTCAAAATCGGAAGTCTGAGATAGAAATATCTTTCTTCAAAGTCTCCGCCTATAAGCTCTACATTATCTTTCTCAGCATAAGTACCACTTGAGAACACCACTGCGATTACTTCACTGTCAACTCTGCAGACCGACTCTAAGCCCGAAGGGGTTCTGACGACTCTAGAGAGCGTGGCTTCTCCAGTCTCATCACCATTACTGATGTCATGGAACTCGAGCTTACATTGGAAACCAGAAATCATGGCACATTTCGAGATGCAAACATACTCGGTACTGAACTGTCTGACGATAGCCATGCCTTGTGCGTTTGCTCCGATGATGATTACTCTGTCGGGTGTCAAGCCAGAAGGAGACAGATCCCCATCAGCAGATAGCTTATAGCCGTAGGCCTTTCCACCTTTCCCGTCTGTTACCCAAAGGACATTGGATGGCTCATCGTAAGAAAGAGAAGTTGCAGTACCTTCAACTGATGCAGATTTGGACAAACCAACCCAAGATGGCTTTGGTGACCGGAACGAACTGGTCACACTAGATTTCTTTACGGAATAAATTTTGTTTGAAGCGCTGTCACTGATCCAGATATAGTCTCGAGCAATAGCCACTCCTCCTATTTTTACAACCAGAGGGCTTCCTTGACTACCAAGTTGAATTATCTTTTTAACTCCATAACCAAAGTTGGTTACCACTAAAAGTGATGCTTTCCCTTTGTTGCTAGAGACTCCATGCATACCCAAAATAACCTCGCTTTGGGATAGCCTTGAAATTCCCTCTACTTTATAGTCATCAAACAAACCTGGGATCAGCCAACGCCCACTCTTGTCCATGGAGGAAAGGTCATCTAGATGTGGGAACTTCCAAGTGAAAATGGTCTTTAGATAAAGTGATGACGATCGTTGGATTGATCGTACACAAACTTCCTCCGAACAATAGGGTATTTGTTCCCACGGTTTGTAGGCCCTGGGGTCTAATCCTCTCTGTCGCAGCTGTAGCTTGTTAAGAAAGTCTGTGACCTTGTCCATAAAGTTGTTGACTTTTGTTACAGTATCAGTGAATTTGGTGGCATATTTGTCAAGAAAGGGCTTCACGACATCACTGAGTTCTCCTGTTTCAGATAAGAGGTCGATGATTGGGCTCGAGACTGAACTTGTTACACCTATTAAGCTATCAGCATATTGTAACGCACCTTGGGTAACAGTACCTAGTCCTCCCAGGACGTGGTTGATATTCTTTGTCTTTTTCCACAGTTCGTATGATAGTTTAAGTTTGGAACGCACATCTTCAACGGCTTCGATATGTTCTAGAACAGCATCATCGTAAACATTTCTCATTGCTTTGAATGTGTTTTCGAGAAAGTCTTGCATTTTCTTCTTAGTTTCCCTTGCCTTCTGTATATAGTCCACAATTCTTTCGATTCGTCCTTTTACTTCTCTTACGGAGCGCTTTTGAATGCCACTCCCCTCTTTGTTCTCAGCCTTTCGGCCAGTGATCTTTTGGAAAACCGCCTTTACTCTTTGAACATCATCTTTAAGGGAGAAATTCCGGACTTGCTCCGCTAATAGTTTCACCGTGTCGATAACAGCTGTGATGTTATCAACCCCTTGTTTGCAAGTTTCAAGCAGGTCAGTGTATCCACTCGCTTCTTTAAACTTATCTTTAAGCACATCAACCCTATCTTTGATGGTTCTAGCTTGATCGATAAAAGCTTCGGAAATACAACCTCCACCCTTGATACACTTCTGTATTTTGAAGTTCTTCCATGTAGCCGGAACCATGTCATATAGAACTCTCACTTCCTTCTTGAAGTCCTTATACTGATCGATGACGTATCTCCCAACCCCAAAAGCTTTGCGGACGCATGGTTTGGTGCTCTCTACGAGTATTTTCTTGATCTGCTTGCAGTCGGGTAGTTTACCTGCCGTCTCTAGAATAGGCGAAAAATTGTTGGTGAAAGGCTTAAGCTCAATTAAGACACCCATCACTTCACGTACCATGGCTTTGATATTTCGTAATTCGTCTTGCATCTCGTCAATCGGTTCTTTAATTATAAGAAACTTTGACATGGCTTTGCTGATGAGCTTATCAGCCTCTCTGTTGAAAAACGTATCAACTTCTTTGACAATGTCATAGTTTCCAAACTTATCGAGCGTCTCAGCAGCGATGGTCTTAAACTTGTTGCAGACATCTCTTATTCGCTGATCAAAGTCAAGTCCAAACTGCTTTCTGATATCAAGCTTCTTGATCTCTTTTTCGTAGTCGTGAGCTCTGTCTGCAAAGTTAAGTATATCATCTACTGTTTTCCTTGCTTTAGTCGCGTACTCTGGAAGATTCCGGAGATGCGCTAGGGCCTCGTTGATTTTCATAGCTATTTCACGGACGGATTTGAGAAACCCTTTCTTTGTATTAAGAATTGAAAGGAAATCTGATATTATCTGGGCAACACGAGAAACCTTCCCGACACGAGCTGCCATATTCTCTGCATGCCACGTCTCGATATTAGACACGGCGGATTTTAATTGTCCTCCAACCGCCTTTATGTTAGTGGCGACAGGTCCAATGAACGATCCTAACTCCATGAGTGCTTCACGAGCGTTTTCTTGTACTTTATCTATTATGTCAGTGGAGAAATTTGTAGCTTTGGTGCATGCACCATTGACTTGCGAGGCTGTCCCGTTGGCAAAGTCCACTATATCATCTGCAAGATTCCGAATATCTTTCAGTTTGCCTGTGAGCTCTTGCAGTGAGTCTAAAACGAATCCTTTTGCAGCTGTGGTAAAGTTGCGCTGAATTTCGTCTATTAGAGAATCTACAAGGACAGTAAAGTTTAGTAGTTCCGTTAGTGCACTCTGGGTGGTATTCTCCACTAGCCGAAGCACCTGAATTCCTTTCTGCTCAACGTTTACTCCAAACTCTCTAAATTCCTGTGATGAATTCAAAGCCAATTTATACACTCCACATATACGCTGCACGTTTTTCTTCGTGAACTGCTCCACTGCCGGCCCAAGCTCCTGAAAGAAATCTGTGATGTCAGCTATTGCTAACACATTTCCATATTGAACGTCAAGTAGTTCAAAAAGACTCTCTAGGAATTCTTGCAGAGCTGCAGCCGAATTTGAAGAATTAGAGTTGGAGTTTCCGCCCAAAATTTCTTTAAAAAGTGTTCCAAGATCGAAGTTCTTGCCAGGCAGTATTTCTTCAAAAAACTTTTCGAGATCAAAACCTGAGAGTTTGAACTGTACTAGAAAGGCTCCAAGTTTCTCTAAAATAGTGATAAAGTTCTGGAAGCCCATTGATTTCAGATTGAGCTTGAACTTAAGGCTGATTCGCCAATCAAAACGCAGACCAAAGTTAAAACCACTCAAATTAAAAGAAGGGAATCGTTGGTTCATGTCTGGTAACTGTAACCTTGGGAATCTAATGCTTTGGAGAAAATCAAGCAAAGAAGACATATCCAGGAAACGATTGGCAAACTGTAAAAGATTTAAGGAAGTTTGCTGAAGTGTTTCCAGAGGAAGCGAAAGGTGGATGGAGAACTTGAACGGAAGCTGGAAATTGAAACCGCCAGGAACAGACATCCCTAAGGAATTGAAATACTCTTTGATTTTTTCAAAATGCAGGTCGACAGAGACCGAGCGAAGAATGTCCAGGAGTGTCTTGATATTGAAATTTCCCGGCAGTTTATGAGGCAAATAGTTGGTTATTTTACCCAAAATGCTGAGGATGTTGTCCAGAGATGAAATAACTTTTTGAAAAACGTAGTCTATAGCAGTCAGCCTTCCGAGACTTTGCTGTATTTTCTTTATCATGTCTCTTAGCCACTTCCAGTCCTTAAGGCGGCTTAGAACATCTTTGGTAAACTTTATGATTTTTCCGATCAGATTAATCGGTCGTAAAGGCTGCACCAGGTTCTGCACAAATTGAACGAGCTTGCTGACGAACTCCTTAAATTTGTCTATTTGCAACGGTAAATAACCAGCAAGCTTGCTGATAAACTGGTTTATCTGTTCAGCAATCACGCTCGTAATACTATCAAACTGCCTAAGGAGACTGTCGCCAGTATCAGCAATGACGTGGATGAGGTCTTTCGGGAAATCATTCTTGAAACTGGCAGAAGTCTTGAAAGTAGCTTTACCTCGCACGACGTCAAATCCAAACTTGAGAATGTGAGCTTGAATATAAGCTTGGTTGTCAAGATTCACCTCAAATTTTCCACCAAAAATGCCAATTCTTAGCTTTACTTGATTAATGAACTGTATGACTGATTCGGCTCCCAGCCACTCACCACCATAGGTCTTCAACCATCGCTTTGAAGGGCCAAGAGCAAACTCTCTTGGACGAAGGAATTGGAAGAGAGCACGTTTTTGGCGATGAATTTCTCTTCGTCTTTTCCTTAAATGAACTGCTTTAGGGTGATCCCCGTAGTTTTCAATAAGTTGAATAATCGAAGAATCCAGAGTCTCACCTTCTGCGGCTTGCCATAACGCACGTTCCAGCCCCTGTACCACTGAATTGCTTAAATTGTGGCGACGCTCAACCAAAATATCAACAACTGCAGCTTTTACTTCAGGATGTTCATCGACGTATAGCGCTTGCATCAAGTGTTGATTCGTGTCTTCCATAGGAAGTTTTCGCATCGCTGAGATCACCGCTGATCGAATACCAGAATTCTCGTGATTAATATGTCTCAAGATGACGGGAAGTCCGGAAGGATGACCAAGATTTCCAAAGGCCCAGATGTGGTCTCTCAGCTGTGTTTCGTAGTCCAAGCTGTCGGTATGAAACAGTGTTGATCTGTTTTTGTACCTGCTGTGGATCATCTCGGCGACTCTGTCACATAAAGTCTCGTTGTATCCCGATCTCTTTGCTCTTTCAGCTAGTCCGGCTAGGACAAGCATCGCCGTTGATGTAACTTCGTCTCCTTTCTCTTCTCTTAATGCAAGATTCAATAAGGCATCGAAAAGTTGTGAGTGAAGTGGACCTTCTGGTAAGTAGAATATTCCAATCAGAAGTGTTTCGTATTCTTCTTTGCTTAGGATTCGAGGGTAATTTTCCTTAACGGCTTCCGCCAAAGTGTTTTGGGCGTGATAGTTTCCGTGTCCGGCAAGCGTTGCTATATATATTGCCCACGACGTGATGTTTTGGTGACTCCGTTCCCGAACAAGTCTGTTAATTATTCGGAAAGTTTCTTTGTCCTTGCGAACCATGCGATGCATCTCATTAGAGCAATCAGCAATTTGACGCTCCTTCATGCTTTTGTCGGTGAAACAGCGCAACACTTCATAGAAAGGTCTCGACTTTTTCTTCTCTCCACCGATCTTGGACCAGTTTATCTTCCCAGTATCAGTAAACAAAAGATTGTCTTTGTTGAGAGTACGAGCTATCTTCACATGCGGTTCCTCTGATGCCGAGCGTTTGGAACGATGGTGTTCAGGTCCTAGACAAGATCTTAACGTCAGTTTGCTAAATCCCTTTGTGGACATTTCAATGTCTTGCTCTTGGCCTTTAAAACCCTCGAAATTGTCTGCTCTAGGATGACCATTGGAAGGTCTAAAAAAAGCTTTATTAGTTCGGTGAACTCTTTCTACCTTTCCGTCTTTCACATGAATATGCGTGTTGTGTTGAGACTGCACCCTGTGTGCTTTGTCCGGAGTACCGTCTGCAAATACTTGATAATCTTGGTTCGTCCAGGAGCGATGAAGATGAGCGTGTGTATCGTTGGCTGAAATAACCCTGTACTTTGTTCGAAAGATTCCAGAATCATCGTGTTCTTGCACTTCATAGATGTTGGATCTATGCACTTCTTTTAGATTAAGCTGAAATGCGCCTGCAATACCTGTGATCAAACAATGGGTAATGGGAGGAGAATAGCATGCAACTGGGCCGAACTACTATTCCCCTCTTGTTAAACTGAGTTCTTGTATAGCATGAACTAAAGAAAACTCATAAAAACATACATTTTTGGGCTTATGAAGAACGTATAATAATCAGTTGAGCACTCTTCCTTGCCAAATAAGTCTCCAAGTAAAAAAGGAAAATCTGTGCACTTTGAGTAAACACTTGTTTTCTTTTGCTTTTTGTTTCTTTTAAATCTCATTTTGGACAGATATATATGAAAAGGTAACAAATTGAATCTCTTTCTTAAGTTTCCGTTCAGCCACAATCATTTACATGCAAATATGGCTGGAAAGTGGCTTATCACCATGGATATCTTGAGCCCTTTCTCTGTTAATCGAAAAGGCTTTGAAATTATTACAAAATACAAGTGCGATTGTAGTTATCCTGTCAAAAATTATGTCTGAAAAACTAATACCGTTGCAAAATCTGGTAACATACTGTGTCTCACTGCTCCCTACCTTTCTTGAAGGCTGCAATTTCAGGTGACTCAGACTTCTTTGGAAAAAAGACGCCATTAATGGGACCATGATCTTCCTGCTGGAAGTAAAATGGCTTTGAGAGCTGCTCTTCAAACTCTTCGTTGACAGGGTGGCTAGCAGGAACACGCCCTCGATGTACACGTTTTACGCGGGGTTCCCGCACGTCGAGCTTGATCAGGTACGAGTGCTGTCTCCCATTGAGGGCATATGAAGCTGGTGTTAAGTCGACCTAAGCGAAAACATTGCTTCATGTGAAGAGCCACCGAAGTAAACATTAGCTATAGCTATTATGGAGATTGACTTTTAATGACTGATTAAATTTCCTATTATAGTTTTGTTTTCACCTTCTAATCATACATGTTTGTATACTTTTCCCGGAAAGCACGATGTAGCCATCATTTCTTCCAGATATTTCTCTTTCTTTACATGTTCATGTTCAGAAAGCATAAGTGAGTCAGTAATAAAAACAAGTTTGGCTCAAAGTCTAAAACCTTCTTTTTCAGCGCACTTGTGAAGAAAAGCTTGTTAGAATATAATTTTTTCACTAACTTTTGTCCTCGTGAATGTGTAAACATCTGCAAATTTTCGCCCTCAACAATTCTCCGTCTTTCTTAAATAAACCGGCTATTTGCTACGGGTCGGGCCAATTAAGGTCCATTTTTTTTTATCTACACTCCCGCTGAAACTGGCTCCTAAACTTGTCAAGAAAATTCTTGCTGGCGTACACGCAGCTTTAATTCCAATCTACGATACCACAACCTCTTGTACTTTCAACCTATTTGTTGCATGCATGGTGGCACCAAAGTCAAAGACCTTCTCTTTGCTTCGAACATCATGCCGTCCGCCTAGGTTGACTCGCAATGAATCTTTTAACAGCATTCGCCTTAAATAAGTATTAGAAATAATGAGGTAAGAAAATGAAGGCTGTAAGACCCAACCACACAATACAACTCATAAGCATATGTGATCAGAGTCGAATAAACCATAACTTTTAAAGATGTACATCGTCATATCTGCGTGAAAACCCTTTTTCTTGAAGAAAATTTTCTACGATTATTAATTTTCGAAAGTATGAGATACAAAGCAGGCTTCCAAGAGCAATGTGTCCTGGAGGTATGTGTTTATTTTTCTTGCTAATTAATGCAGTGCATGTTTCGACAAGAACAGAAATTTGCTTAAAATAGATTTCGTATCAATTGCTTCAAGCGAGTTCCTTGGAATTCACGCGAGAGTGCGTAACCACAATCCGTGGCAAACTAGACTAACTTTTCCGCTAATTTTTTTCAAATATAATTTACATATATTCAAAAATGCACTTTCAGAGACTCAAAAAGAGAATTTGTCCACAAACATTTGTTTCCTGTAAGTGTGAGTTGGTGTTTTATCCCTTGTTAGGCTGTTTTGAAGTTGAAAGTTCTAATGTAATTGTAACAGGTCAGGCATCTCTTAGAAAGAATGGAATGTGACTATAATAAATATATGGCAGATTCTGCTACTTGCTCTCTAGATCAAGATCGAAATCTGCAAAAAGTCGACTATTTCAATAAGAGGTATAGTCCGAAGGCTCTAAATTTACATTTAACGCGAGGTTGATCGATCGACTTAGAGAGTGTGTTTAAGTACGTGATGGAATTGTCTGCGGATGCTAACAGACGTGCTTAAACACGTAGATCTAAAAGTCGATTCACCTGTTTTTTATTTAGCGCTGACACTCTATGTACCATTTATATATCATAGTGGTAAGTTAAATACCATGAATTGGAATGCCGCTTTTCCATGTAAAAGTTAAAACCTGGGATGCACATTTTAAGATTTAAAGATCGGCATGCAAAAGCGTTTTTACTTGTCTCTAGCCTTTCGAGTTCTTAGTTTCTTTTGGGTGTTTAAGAAGGAAATTATTGGAATTTAGTGCTCTCGATCGTTCTTAAACGCAAAAAAGGAAATTTTCACACATTTCGTCAAAAGGCCATTCATCTATATAGCTGCATTCCCGAGTGAAGTAAGACTTTAACACGATTGACTCAACATTAATTAGCGTAAACATATGAATACCCAAAGACACCCAAGTCGACATGGAGCTAGGGTAGTTCAGAAGAGGTAACATTACTCCTTAAAAAGACAACCTAGCAATATTACTGTGGCAACGCAAGGGAAGGATCTTTTCAGATATTTTTAGTATAAAATATGCAGGGTACCAAAAAAACACAATTAGGATGAAAAATACTTTGCTCCTCCACACAATTTAGCATAACTACTGGATTTGAACTATCCACAACAAATATACTAAGCGGAGATGTGACACGTAACCAACATGGAGGGTGAAGAAAATTTTAACATTTTGTAACGCTGGTCGTAGATGAAATAGGGATTAGAGAATATTAGATGGGAAGATCACTCGCTTTTAAAGAAAATGAATCATACTTACCAAAGCGTGAACTTGGTAACCATCACTATGGGTGGACTTTTCTCCTCGAGCGGTGTAAACAGTAACTTCGTAATCGTACGTGCATTTGGTGAGGGGCTTTAGTCGTAGTGGTTTCTGATTGACAGTTTTCCCTTGCAAACTTTCTACATGTAAAATAAAATAAAAGGCGAAAAGGAACTTGTTGCTCATTTTGTTGTAGTTTTGCGCTCTTCTCTTTCAAATTGTTTGTGCGGATACACTTCCTTTGATTAGGCCATTTATTGTCGGCGCTCAATTCGAACTGCAGCAGGAGATGAAATCTTTCAGATCCACGGTAACTGCCAACGTTCTCGTTTACCAGAACAACGGAGTCAAGCAACAAGATTAAGCCAACATACCATCTTTTCAAATGTAATATATGGAACAAAGGAGACAGTGGAGTAGCGGAAGTTGAACGAATTTATTATTCAGCAATGAAGGATTCCTCTAGAGCCAGTTCAGCAAACATCATTATTATGCAAATCAAGAAATGGTTTTCGCGGAAAAATTCCACTTATATCGTGGTATCTTGCGGTTAACTATTGAAATATATTCGCCTCAGAGAACTAACTACATGGTTAAAGTTAACCTTCATTTTCTTAGTGGGCAGAAAGTTAAGCACAACAAAGCTATGTTATGTTTTGCATGACTGGAGACTATACATTTGTTTATTAATCTATCGAGTCAATAAAACATGCGAAAGTGCTCATGATTATCATTTCCCAGAAAGTATTAATATTTGTTTAAAATGTTTTCTAAAGCAAAAAAAAAATGAAGCTCCGTTCAGGCGAATACAAATATAAAAACTTGTGTCCAATCTTCGACCTTAAGTTACATAGAAAGTTTTTAGAAGTGGGCTCATATTTCACGTATGAATAAAGGGGTAAGATTCTAAGGAAACTGTGGTGCTGCGTCGGTGGGAGAGCATAACAGGGTAATTTAGTATTATCAACTGAGTTGATTACGTGAATTGGCCACCTTAAAGAGTTTAAAAGCCGACGTTACGAGCGTTAGTCCTTCGCTCTGACGAAGGGCTAACGCACGAAACGTCCGCTTTGAAACCCTTTGCTGTGGCCAATTTACGTTGTCAACTCAGTTTATAATGCTAATATACCCTCACATTCCATGTAACTGAAGAGCTACTGCTTCCTAAATTTGCAATTTTAAATTTTGTCACTCTTGGAATCACGAAAGATGATGGAACACCATCGCAATCAAAATCACATAACAAAACGATGTTGTTGTAAAATAGAATACTTTTTACGAGACCGGAAGATATTGCCTAATATTGCGCCTTAAGAAATTCATTTTAACTTGTAAGGATTTCTCGTGGTGATAAAGGTTTTTTGCTATCTTATGTTTTTCTGTGCAAATAACGTATTTGTAGACTTTGTTCCTTCATCCTGTAAACTTATTAAAAAGCTCATTAACAATGGACAAATTCCACGAAGCTGAAACACAAACACTTCCTGTTGTAGTTTTGCCTTTTGTGGAAATGATTTACTACTCGCGACGCATTTCTAAATGAAAACAAAAGAATTTGCGAAAACAAGGTGAGAAAAAATTAGCATAGCTGAAGCCATGTCAAATGTCACCTCCAAAAGTGAAGTACTTCTCGCCATGTATCACGAATTGCCAACTGATCAAAATAGAGAAAATGATAACAAATCGAGCTGTGGTGAGGTTAAATGTAACCCTCAACTATGAAGCTTGTGTATTTCTCATTATATGCTATTTATTATGTATTGCTAATCGAGCGACACAGAGTAAATCACTAAATAATCGAGATGTCTCCTCCCACAAAGAATAATGTGCGATTTACTTTGAGACCACAAGTCATGCACCGCTAATTGAGCATAATACATTTGAATGAAGTTAAAATATAAATAGCAATGAATATATTAGTACAAGTAATGAATATATTAGTACAAGTAGTCCAACCTGGATAAAGTTGTTTGTTCTTCCTTCAATAAAGTTTGGTTATTCCCTAATTAGAAGTCGTAAAGCACTGCTTCGAGCCTCGAATATGTCGTTAATTCAGTTTGTGCATGTTTAGACGAGCGGCCTAATAAAAGGTAAAAGCACAGCCAGGCAGGGGGTATTTTGATAACACTATTAAGAATTCACTGAAGGATAACAAACGTCTCATCAGCAAAGAGACTACCAAAACATCACAAACGTCTCACTAGCAAAGAGACTGCCAAAACATCACGAAAATTCTGAGAAATTTTGCGTCTCACCATGCACTTTCCCGAAAAAAGTATCTTAACTACATTCAAGCAGCAATGCCCTCTAGCGCTATTGAAAATTAGCATAATACTGCTTTAGGAAAAAATTACATCAACAACAGTTGGAAGTTTTCTTCCCTTAGTAGCGGAAGTATTTACTTTCGAGGGAGCAGCTCTTAGGCTAAGAAAAAAAAATTAAGACGATCTGATAAGGTCTAACTATAAAGAAATTACTAAGAAACCAACTGACAGAAACGCGATATGAAAATCAGCATTTTGACAATTTGCTTTCTGCTGTTGTGTATTGGGATCAATCCGATATTCTCTTGGTGGGGGAGACGAAGACGAAGAAGACGAAGCCCACCGGTGTGCAATCCAGTAAACTGTCAGGTTGGAAGCTGGAGTGTTTGGAGTTCTTGCTCCCATCATTGTGGAACGAGTGGCACAGAGACTCGCTCGCGACAGATAACTTCTTCCGCGCAGTGCGGTGGACAATGTACATATCATTTGGAAGAGGACCAACCGTGTAACAGGGGTAACTGCCAAAACGGTGGCACCCCGAATAGTGGTGGATGTAGTTGCCGATTGGGATACGAAGGAATATGTTGCGCGAGAGGTGAGTCTCCTTCCTAAAAAAAAGTGGCGTATTCAGGCTGCGAAATGGACCAATGTCTCGGTGTGAGCATCTTGAAAAAGTCAGTTTACACCATTCAAACTCAAGATTTGCGAGACGTTGAAATGTTCTGCTACCCAACGCATAATCGATCCTTTATCGTGTGCAACTGCTTCTAAAACGCGTATTTATTTATCTTATTAAATCGATTTTTCTTATACTTGTTCGGCCGTATAGTATTTTTCCTGTTTCAAAACTTGGTTCAAAATATCGTATAGGGATCCTTTTATTTTGGAAGGACGAAAATCGTATATCCTGTTTGTTTAAGAACGTTACTCTTATTTTAAAGGGTATATTCTTACTGTGATGTGCCTCAAGAAAATTTCAAGAAATGTTTTGGATTTTAATAAATTATCCAGTAAACTCGAAGAAAAGACTGTTCAGCGATCCCAACTGTTTAAACTGGGAAAATCTAAGGAATACGAGGTATCTACCAGGACTGATAAACATTCGGCCTCCAGCCAAGGTAGTTGAATTCGCGACCAATGAAGAATGAAGTTATCAAATCATTATTTTTTTTTTTTTCATGCGTCGAGTACAAAAAAAACAAGCACACGCCGTCAAAGTTGGCTTTCTTTCCCAGCGCTCGAAAATAAACAAGTCATTCTTGGTTCTCATTCAGGCGAAATAACTCCATTACTGATCACGATTGTCCTGTCAAGATGGCTAGATATCAGTCTTACTTTCTTTTTTGCGTCTTAATGTAACTCAAGTTAGCCTCAGTCCATAAAAACGCAAGAAGAAGAGACCTCGACTGATATCCAGCCATCTTGACCTCATCTTGAATAACGCATTTTTAATTCATAAAATGAAAATCGGTTTTTTTAAATGATTGAAAATCAAGCAGCACTTTTGACAATTTTAATATCGAGTGTGATAGGAAGTTGTAATGTTCAGCAATTTGATTGTTTGATCATCATTACTATCATTACTATTTCTTTACAAAATATAAGTAGCTTACAAATTTTCGCTCATTGTTGAAGATCTTTACATTTCCTTTTTATTGTCATTCAACAGACGTTGATGAGTGCTTCAGCAGTCCATGCCAACATAACTGCACCAACACATATGGCAGTTACACATGCAAATGCAAATCTTGCTACACCAAGCTGGGTACACAATGTGACTTGAGGCAGTGTGAGATCAACAATCACTGTCACGCGTATAGTACAGTGAACCCTAACAATCAGTGTCAGGTAATATTTCTATGACTGTATTATTAAGATAGATGCAAAATTACTCAGTTCTGTCTGGTTAAGATAAATGCAGTTTTCAGGTAATTCGATGCAGAAGAGGGTTAATTCAGTGCAAATGAGTAACAAGCCGGATATTCTGATTGGTCAATAAACAAAGAAATTCACAGATAGCCAATCAATTACGAGCCTTGGATGTCGCAACATTTGGATATGCTAAAAATTTGCGAGCGAAACAATGGCCCGCGTTCTAAGTAGGTTTTCTTTCGCCACTGCAACCACAACACAGCACCTGAAAGACAGCTCTAACAACGAAAACGATGTAAAAAGTACTGCTTTTTGGTTGTCGGTTTGGGAAAAGTGGTGTTTAGAGAATGGAATTGTCAAGGAAATCGAAAATTACGTGTTGACCCAGCCAACACTTTGCTCGAGCGATTCTACGCCGAAATTAAAAACAAACATGGTTAAACCTCGCAAACGACGATTCCGTTTCATCGAAAGTGATTCGCGCACTGACTGAACAATTCCTTGAACTTTCGGACTCTGAACGTTCTTGCGCCTAAAAGATGTGAAAATATCATTGTATATTATTGCTTTGATCCTACGCGGTTGTTTTGTTCAGATTTGAATAAATATTATTTTGCACTTGATGCGTATTTTTCATGTATATTAGTAATACCCAATCATATTGATTATTATTAATTTTATTTAGAAGAAGAGCCATTGATCGTAATCACAATACGCATTGTTAATCGGATAGAGGGAGAGAAATGCAGTTTATAAACGTAGGATAACATCTTATTAAATGTTATAAGGGTAGATTAAATTTCCGTTTTTTCACTAAAAGGTCTACACAGGCCAGGAATGTCAGAGTTTACATAGTAAAGAATAAAGTTTCATTAATAACTCCCGAAAATGCCTATTCTTAATGAAACTATTCGTGGGGAAGTATTACCCTGTTTATCTTGCTGATGAACTCCTCGGTGTTTTGCTAGCCCGCTAAACAAAGGTGACCAACATCTTCGTGATCCAACTGACTAATGTTGTTGAATCGTGTTTTGTCGTTGGATAGGATTGTAACAACAACAATAAGTCCGCCTGGACAAACAACGATGCTTTGTCATGTTCCGACGGCATAGCATGCACTAAAAACGATCACTGTTCTAATGGTGTTTGCTCAGGCACGCCTTTCTCGTGCCTCCAGTGTGAGGAGTGCCACAATGACGCGTGTCGCGTGAAACCAGGATACTGCGTAATTAACGAAGGAGGTACACGGCAGTGTTTCAATCACGGTGTACTTCGACCAGGTCATCAATGCCAGGTAATATGGTTGGCATCCTTGTATCTTTCATAAAATTAATGTTGAACTTCCCGTAGGAATAACAATAAAGCCCTCTGTGAAGAAGGGAAAAATATGTAAAAAAACTGAATCGTCTTGTAGAGACCAAATGAAGGGATAATATTATTGACTATGTCTAAAAGGGCGAATAGAGGAAGGCAAATTTTAACAATCAGAGTCACATCGAAGGTTGGTTTGAGTTTCAAGTTGTAATTTTATTAAATGAAACTATCAAAATGCTATTTTTCACAAACAAAAAATGACATACGAATATGCCATTGAGCTCTCAACTGGAGTAGTCAAAACATTTAAATCTTTCATAAAAAAAAAAAAAATTCTGAAAATAATTCTTATTGTAATCAATGACTATATAAGGTTTCTAGAGAAACTGCGGGCTGTGTCAGTATTATAATATAATTTGGTTTTACCCACTGGGTTTATAATGTAAATTGGCCATCATAAAGAGTTTATAAAGCTGGCGTTTCGAGCGTTAGCCCTTCACTTTGACGAAGGGTTAACGCTCGAAACGTCACCTTTAGAAACTCTTTGTAACTATAATCAGGATTATTACGAGTCGTTTAAATGATGAAATGTACACAAATGATTCTTGTTTTATTCATGCTACTCTCGATCTTATTAGGAATGTGACAGTAACCAAAATGATAGATGGAAGAACAACAATAACCTTAAGTGCAACGACGCCAATCTGAAGACAAAGGACGACCGCTGTTTAAGTGGCACGTGCGTGGGAACGCCTTACAACTGCCTGTCCTGTGAAACACATGACGGCAGCGGCTGTCCAATCGAGCCTGGATATTGCATAATACAACAGGGGGGCCAAAGAACATGTTACGCAACGAACCACTCCAAGCCAGGAAATCCTTGTCAGGTACGCCACCGTTCAGACTAAGACTTTTGTTTGTTTGTTTGTTTACGATCAATTGAAATAAATAATATTTTGACCAGTGAATATTACTGAAAAAAAAAGAATGATCCGCAAGGGTAAGCCGCAATAAAAGAAATTTGAGAGAGAAAATGTGAAAAAATAAGGCTTGGAAGGGACTCGAACTTGTCTGTCCCACAATTAGTAAGGATACAATAGACTTTCGTGGGTGTCCTTCACACACGAAAAAAAAAAACAAAAACAAAAAACGCGCTATTTGAAGTATAAGCACCATGAACTATATATCAATGAAAATGTTACCATTTGGCAAGAATTATTCGTCTTAGTTTGAACTAGTCGTAAAACTAATGGAGCACAACAATTCGAAACAGACGATATTTCTTGGAGCGAATTAGTTGCATATCAATTCTGACCGCACAGATGAAACTTCTGCCCAATTTCAGTCCTGATGGTTAGTCTTCAAAATCGGGTGGGGGATTTTTCGATATTCTTAAGTTCCTTTGTAATTTATCTGTCAAGTTTGCTGGTCAAAATTTTTTACGATACGCATTGAGTCGGAGGCCAAGCAATTACGGAATTCTCCCGTGTAGTTTTTCAGGTTAGTCTTCGGACCAAATTCGAGAGGCAGTCCGTTTTAATTAGTTCAAAGAAGGCACATTCGCGTAAAATTCAAGTAGGACTACTTTTGCTTTCAAAGTTTTCCCAACAATTCACGCCTTTGAGTGACCACTATCAAAGGAGTTATGTCAACACTCATGCCTACCCCCGATAAAGACACAGAAGCACCCTGCAGATTCTCAGAAGACTTTCTGCAAAAACATACTTTTCGTGATTTCAATTCTGCTGAACAGCAATTTTGATTTCAACCCTTTTTTTATTTTTTTTTTCAAGTGAAAAGAAGCTCAGGCACGCCGCGGCAAACCTTATGGTTGCTGATCGAGTGCGAGCAGCCTAGATTGCCTAATTCACGAGTCTTCAACCGTTTCGGTGAGATTCTTTCGCCATTCTGCATCGAGTTTCTTAACTCTTGTGCTGACAGCCAGGCTTCTTTTTCAACTTTCACTTAGGGGCTTTTCTCTTTTATCATTCGCCATTCACATTCTAGTTAAACGCAAACAATTAGCAAAGATCTCCGCGTACAACCGAAATCAGGAGATGTTTACGCGACCAGGCTGTTCTGCCGTAAGAAACCCTTAGGGAGTCTCTATATTGACATGGTATGATTGGCTATTCACGCTTTAGCGGGCTAAAGAATTCAGTTCGAAAATACGTTTGTGCAAATAAATAGCGCGAGCTTCCATATTTTACCAAAATTTTTCTGGGAAAAAAATAGTGTTTAGTTTGACATGAAAAGAAAAATTAACAAAGCGTCCCTCGAAGGTCTGCCGTATCCTTTAAGGAGCCTTTCTTCCAAGTGAGCTACGAAGTCAAATGTCAAGAAAGAGGTTCCTCGTTTGTCTAAAGGAATCTTTAAGAAGATTTAAGTGTTTCTTTAATTGACGCTCATGTACGAGGGTCATTTCTTCGCTTGAATTTCCTCGCTGTTGTTTCTTTCAGTCGTGTAACCCTAGCAGTAGTACCAGTACGTGGTCTAATCGGGACAGCGAAGCATGTGATGATGGTAATCCATGCACACGTGCAGACACGTGTCAAAGCGGCCAGTGCACGGCCACACCTTTCAACTGCAACCCGGTTTGTCAGTACTGTAATGGAAACAGTTGCAGTATGAAAACTGGATTTGGTTTTGCGAACAGCAAGTGCATGTGTAAGATAGCAGGTGAGTCTTATTGCTCCATGTTATACTCATTCTCTCGCAATCGATACTCGCTACGAGTAACATACCAATACAAAATATGGTGCATCAATCCTTGATGGCTATCCTTTGGAATCAGTTGCTAGCTTCCAGATTTATCGCAATCTTATCTCAATAATAAACGTACAATGTCACTTGGCGGCTGGTATCTCGTTTTCATTGTCAGTCTTTTGAGCAAATGAAATTATCTGATAACTTTTTTACTCGTGCTGCAGGCCAGGACCATAGTCACCAGGCAGTGAATCCATCAAATCAGTGTCAGTGGTGTGACTTATACGACACAGTAGCTCGTGCCAATAGTGCTTGGAGTAATCGCCCTGCGGTCTCTTGTGATGATGGCAACAATTGCACAAAACAAGACACGTGTAACCTTGGCAAGTTAGTATCGTTAACCCTTTACCTCACAAGATCTCATTGTTAATTCTCCCTTCTGGCTGCTACACATCCCCTTGTAAATTAGTTACAAGAATTTGGAGTAAGATCGAGATAACAACTTCTACCTGATAAGCTTGAGTATTCTCATTACCTGCATGCTGGATAATGTATGGCTATGGATAGGGGGAAGTTACATGTTAATCACTTCCGGGAGTTAAAAGGTTAAAGAGTAACGCCCGTTAACTGACGAAAAAAATTGCTCTCTTTAAACAATCAGTGAAAGCCGAACTAGAAATCACAATCATAACCTTCCAAATATCTACGAGGTCTTTTCTCATTACATTTTCATGGAGGCAAAGGGTAAGAGGCCATTCCAAATTGCAAGACGGAACTGAAAATGATATTCCTTTTACTGACAAAATAAACCCGTGACTTTGTCGATATGCTTTCCATTTCTCTATCTTTTAATTAGTATTGGGGAGAAAAGCACTTTTTAAAGTTTATTTATGTATGCAATAGTAATTAATTATCATTTTTTTCTTGTAATGTATTACCTGCCACCCCCCAACATCAACCAACACCCTTGAGTATCAACTACCGAAGATGTAAAGAACCAATGCGATACAGTTAGGGATGGATAGGAACACTTGACTAAGAGAGGGGCTCTCGTTTTATTGCCTTATTAGGTGCATTGGACAAGGTTACTCTTGCCAAGCTTCTTATTCCGCCACAAGCTGTATCCAAACCTCTCAGTGTGTTGGTGACGGATCTTGCCGCGCGATCATGAGGCCAAGTGGAGCAATTTGCCGCCCAGCTTTAGACGCTTGTGATGGGCATGAACGGTGAGCGATGACATAATCTTACGACATTCATGATGGAAGAGCGAGTTTAGCTTCTCGAAATCCTTTTTTTTTTCTTGATTTTTTAACAGAAGAACCTTACTCGTTTGATATGCAAGCCAATCTCCTCACCTATCAGACGCCACGCTAAGCCACAGTTAATTTGTTACGAAAATTTCCAGCATTTCCGGCTATATTACTAATTCCCCAAAACTTTATTGACTAACCTAGATAAACTCAATTTGATGTAAAAAAAATCTCAGCATACTTTGTTTGGTTGAAAATCCGTTTTTTTTTTCGAGAGAGAATCGACTTTCACTAAGTTAAGTTAAATTGCTGCCTGTTTTTTCACCCTACATCCTACGGATGAACAACGAGTAAACTCAAAGACGAACTGGAACTGAACGGTAAAAAATGGTTTGTGGGTGCGAGATGTAAGAAGGAGGAAAAAAAAACAAAAAGCAAGAGTTCTCGCTAAGGTAGTTCCATGAATTCATGTTAAGGAAGCTAATCCTTGAAGAAAATGAGAAAGAATCAAGCAAAGTACTCTCAAAGAGCATTAAACAGTCAAAGATGAGCATTAATTAAGTTTCTTTTTAATTCTTACTGTTGTCTTTTTTTTTCCAATTATAGCTTTAAGGAAAAAAATCCTTGCATTGAATCAGGGCGGAGATTCTCAAAATCTTTAGCTTTTAACAACATTCGTTCCTGAAACACATCTTTTCCTGTTAAATGATTCTTCAGTGGTAAAATTCTCCGCAGGTGCGACGGAAGTCTTGGAACATGCCCTGGTGCTGAGATAGATAGTATCGCCTTAACAACCGGCACAGCACAACTTAGGGACCAAACATTTCAGTCAGTCATTCACTCTCAGTACTATACAGATAAACTTTACCTTCAGATGACAGGATTTTCCGTCTCATGTGGCGCATTGACACTTCAATGGTTTCTTTTACCAGCATCCTCTGCTTGCAACAACGCGTCTAGTGTGACTGGGACGTTTTCTAATAACAATGTCCAACAAGCGCTGTCAGGATTAAATCTTCAAGATAACAGCAAATACAAAGTTTCAATACAAGCTTCTGATTTAAGAAATAACATTCCACAGCTTATCTGCAGCGGTGAGATCACAATTGACACATCGATGCCTAAAGTTGGGTGGATCCACGATGGTCCCGGAGCTGACCTAAGCTACCAAGCCTCCAAGTTCTTGCAGGTAAATTGGGGAGGATTCCAAACAAGACATGGTGTTGCCAAGTATGAGTGGAAAGTTCTCCTAACTCCTTTTAACAACAATCAGACAACTGAGCTTAAGTCATTTACCAACGCAAATTTAAACACCAGTGCAAGCAAGACCTTCAGTAGCGTTACAGATGGCTCAAAGGTGACATTCGTCGTTCGCGCGTTCACAAGAGCGGGCTTGTTTTCCGACCTCACTAGCGATGGAGTCATCATTGACACTTCCCCACCCATAGCGGGCAGGATCTATGATGGCAATCAACTAAGAATAGATCTCAAGTACGCCAAATGGACAACCGCTTTTACCGCAAACTGGGACCTTTTTACAGATCCTCATTCCCCTATCTCACTTTATACATTGGCAATACAGCGGCTAGGTGCTGGTTTAATCACGTCATTCCAGTCCGCAGCTCTGAACCTCTCCTCAACTGCAACAAACCTGAATCTTGTTTCTAAGGAAAGCTACTGCGCGGTCGTCAGAGGCTATAACAAAGCTGGTCTGTACACTCAAGTCAAATCAGACTGCGTGCTAATAGACCATGATGCTCCACAAGCTGGTGTTGTTAGTGATGGCCACATAAGTGATGTAGACTACCAATCAGACAATACCTTGATTGCAGCACACTGGAAGAGTTTCGCAGACGGGAACAAAGGTAGCGGAATCGTAGAGTACAAATACAGAATAACAGATAGCAGTGGACGCGTTGTTGTTTCTTGGACGTCAGTAGGAAATGCGACAAACATCACACATACCAAACTGATGTTAGGAAACAACGCGAAGTATTTCGTGACTGTTAGAGCAATCGACGCAGTTGGTCTAACCACTGACGTCACTACTGATGGTGTTACCGTGGATACGACTCATCCTGTGTTCACTGGTCAAGTCAAAGTAACCGGTGAGGATGACTTCATTAACGGAACACAATGTGTATACGTGCCAAGTGTATCGTCCATATCAGTTGACTGGGTTGGTTTTTCTGATGCCCACAGCGGTCTCAAGCGCTACGACTGGGCTATTATGCCCTTGGGCACGTCGCTATCAAACTCAGACTTCAAAATAGTGTCAGGATCTAGTCTGCCAACTTCTGCAACATTTAACAATCTTGCACTGTCCGAAGGAAAGGCATATCAAGTCATCATAAGGGCATACAATAATGCTTTATTGTATAAAGATGCTCATTCAGTCATTGTCATTCCTGATGCTACACCTCCGTTCCAAGGAATCGTTTACGATGGGCCAAAACTTGATGTAGATATCGAATATCAAGCAGACGTGGGGCATGTTTACGGTTCCTGGACAAAGTTCCCAGAACCTCACACTGAAGTCAAGCAGTACTATTTTGCTGTCGGTAGCTGTGTCCCTGGTAACTATCATGTAACGGGAAATACTTTCCTAAGAGTTGAACCTCCAGAGGCTACTTCATTTATGCTAACTAACATCACACTGGCAAATGGTCAAAAGTATTGTGTCAAAATCAAAGCTGAAAACAGAGCTGGATTGATAAGCTCCGAAGTGTCTTCGGATGGCTTCATCGCCGACGGGACTCCTCCGAACTTACGAGCTGCGCAAGTGCGTGACGGAAGTTCAGGTTCAGACATCGACCGTCAAGAAAATACCACAGCATTGTCAGCAGAATGGGATGGTTTTGAGGATCGCGAGTCTGGAATCCAGTATTATGAGTATGCAGTAAGCAGAAATCGTGGAAGTACTGTAGGTGTGTCTCCGTTTCAGAGCGCAGGATTAAATAACTCAGCTACCGTCCACGGTCTTTCCCTAGCTGATGATGTCTATTACTTCATTATTTGTGCTGTGAACAATGCTGGACTACGCGACTGCATGAGCTCTGACGGAGTGCTTATCGATATTAGTCCTCCAAGCGAAGGTATTGTGCACGATGGAGTCATTGAACCAGATCTAAAGTATCAGCCGTCTCTGTCAGAAATAGCCGCTAACTGGGAAGGGATCTGGGACTTAGAGAGTGGTATAGAAAAATTTGAATGGAGTATCGGTACAAGCATAAGCGACAAAACCAGTGTTCAAGACTACACAAATGTTGGTCTTTCGACACATGTCAGAAGTCAGAGAGTCCTTACTTTACTCAGTGGAACAAAATACTATGTGCATTTAAAAGTGACAAATCAGGCTGGCTCTGTCAGGGAATTGGTTTCGGATGGTGTCATTCCAGATAGGACTCCACCAATACCGAGTACAATTCTTCCAGGCTTCGAGTCACAGGTTGAATGGAGGTATAACGAACAAGACAATACTTTCTACTCGGCTTCTGAACCTAACATCGCAGTTTACTGGAAGAGCTTCTCCGAGCCCGAAAGTGAACTTTGGTACTACAAGTGGGCCATAGGTACGAGTAGATGTGGAACTCAAGTTCAAACATTCATTAACATTGGCCGGTCCAACTACGCCAACACTACGATGACGAGCCTAATATTTACGCCCGGAGTAAAATATTACGTAACTGTAACGTCTCGAAACCGAGCTGGTCTCGTCTCGCGATCATGTTCGGATGCAATGGTCTTTGATGGCACACCACCGAATCCAGGAGAAGTCAAAGTTGGACAATCATCACGTCAAAATGGAAGAAAAATGTTTGTTAGCAACAGCAGCATCGCCATTTCGTGGGGCGAGTTTAAAGATATAGAAAGTGGCATAAAAATCTGCAACATCTCCGTCAGGGACAAAGCGGAACAACTTTTATTTCTTGAGAAGAGCAATGCATCCTCGGGTAATGTTTCTCTGTCTTTGACAGGTCTTCTTCACGGTGAAAGTTACAATGTCAGTGTAGTTTGTATGAACAATGCAGGTCTCGGAGCTTTGACAACTGTCATTTTTACCATCGATAACACGCCACCTATTCAGACAGGTCCTGTTATAGCCGGGGTATCACGCAATCCGTCATTCCAATATCAGTCGGACACAGAATCCATTGTTGCCACATGGTCTCCATTTGCCGAATACGAGAGCGCTGTCCAGAATTATCGTTTTGCCATTGGTACTCGGCCTTACCAAGACGATATCGTCAGCTTTGCGAACGTGCATCTGGCAACGCAGGTAACCAAAAACGACCTCGGCCTTTCCCATGCAAACGTCTATTACATGACAGTTATAGCAACAAATCTAGCGGGTTTAAGTACAACAATTTCTTCGCTTGGACTCGTCATAGACACAACTCCACCATTAGCTGCTGACAGTGTCGTTCACGATGGCCCAAGTGGGGATGACATCGATTACTTTTCACCAAAGATGGCCATTGAGGCCCAATGGAAGAACATAAGAGATCCAGAAAGTGGCATAGTAAACAGCAAATATTGTCTAGGAACCAAGCCTCGCGGTTGTCAAATAAAAGCAATGACAAATATTGGAGCCAACATGTCAATTACCTGTCCGACCTGTCGTGCTTATGCGGGGGAGAGAGTGTATGTAACGGTACACGTTACCAACGGAGCTGGTATTTCTGTGACACGCAGCTCTGATGGAATGCTTTTGGATACAAGCCCGCCACTGATGGGTAATGTCGTTGACGGAAACGATGCATTAGGAGTGGACTATAACATTGTACTTGAGGAGTGGAACGTCTCTATGACTTGGTTTGGCGTAGAAGATGCCGAAAGTGGCGTGCAATCATGTATGTGGATTATTGAGAGTGGAGAGAAGGGAAAAATCCTTCAAGTTGATGTTACAAATAACTCAACCTATGGGAAAAGAAATGCCCATTCGAATTCTCAGAAATACGCTGATCTTAATCTCCTCAAAGAAGCAACCTACTACAATGTACTCACATGTTGGAATAACGCGAGAATGAATAGAACTGTTCGATCCAATGGTTTTCGAGTAAAGTCTATCTGGCCCATACCGAATGTTGTTAGAGATGGACTTATAGAAGGTGTTGACGTCGACTATCTGACCAGTGTAAAGAATGTTGGTGCCAACTGGGATCCTTTTATGGACGATATGGTGGATCCAGTCGTTGACTATGCGTGGGGTATAGGAGCAGCTCCAGGTGAGGATGACATTTTGCGTTTCACCAGCATTGGGCTGAGGACAAGAGTTCAGAAAGACTTGGAAGGCATCGTACCAGGTCTTGAAGTCTTAACTTTAGGTAAGAAGTATTACAATACCATAAAAGCCACTTCTTCTAAAGGACTCAGCAGTGTAAGCTCGTCTAATGGCTTTACTGTTGACTACACTCCCCCCCTGATGAGAGAGGTCATCACCAACCACAGAGTCACGGACAACGAACAAAAAAGCGTTGAGATAGATGTTTCTTGGAATAAAGCTAAAGACGATGAAAGCGGTATAAAAAGCAGTGCGTACTGTTTGGGAACAATACCCCTCACTTGTGTGGCTGAAACAATACCTGCAGGTTTGTCTACTTCGGGTAGGATTGGCCCATTTATGCCTCAAATCCGCGCTACATATTATGTGACTGTGTCTGTTGTAAACAGAGCCGGTTTAACGTCTGTTATGTCTTCAGAAAAACTGATATTTGATATGACACCGCCTTCATTGGGCGTTGTAATAGATGGGATTGGCCAAGATGTCGACTTTATAGATTCGACCAATACCCTGTCGTTTCAGTGGGACGAATTTGAAGATGAAGAATCAGGTGTTGCTGGCTGCACGTGGGTATTGATCGAGCAATCCGTCTCACATAACAGCTCCTCTTTTGGGAATGACTCAATTGTCGCGCAGAAAGTCGTGGAAAGCAGTGGAAACCTCACTGAAGAAAATCTCAGTCTTATTCCTGGCGCTCGCTACACCAGTCAAGTAACCTGTACAAACGGTGATGGCTTTAGTAGCACCTCATCGTCGGATGGTGTTGTTGTTGACGCTACCGCACCAAATGCTGGTGTAGTTCACGATGGATTATCTCTCCTCTTTGATGTTCAGTTTCAATTCTCCACGACAGCAGTAGCGGCATTATGGGAACCATTCCGCGATCACGAGAGTGGCATAGCAAGTTATCGCTGGGGCCTTGGAACCAGCCCTGATAATGATGACGTCATACATTTTACGGATGTCGGCATGATGACTTCAGTGATGGCCGGGAATCTTACCCTCGCACACGGAGTAAGGTATTACATTACAGTGGAGGCCACGAATGGTGCTGGAATGACGTCGCATGGATGGTCTGATGGCTTTCTCGTTGACACTTCACCACCTGAGTTAACAGAGGTATAGAGCATGTGATTATTTATAGGAGTAACTATGGGATGGTCTATGTACTATGAGAAGTCCGCTTAGTCTGTAATTCAGTAAATATCCCTGCTGTAGCGTTATGAATACCTTATTTGTGGATAGCATAGTAGCTTGGAGCAATGGTTGCTTCATTGCTTCATACGTGTTACCCTCAACCTCCTGGAAATCATTTTTAATGGTACTATTCTCTGTAATTTCAAGAGAAATATTTCCTGTCCACCAATTCAAATCAAAATGTTTGGCTACCCAATTCAAATATTTAACATACTTTTTAGTCTTGATTCGTGAATGTTCCATCTAATGATATTTTTTCATCATTGAAGCTCACGCGTGGTTCTAGTTTGTGGCTTGGACCCGAGGCGAAACTTCATGCCTCTTGGAAATCATTTGATTTCGAGAGTGGCATATCGAAAACAGCATTCTGCGTGGGAACAGTTCCCAATGGCTGCCAGGTGAAATCCATTACTAAAATAGCCTACAATACAACAGAAATCACTTGCAATGACTGTAAAACAAGACACCAAGAGACCTATTACATCACAGTGCGAGTACAGAATCACGCAGGGCTCTTTACGTTGGCAACATCGGACGAAATAAAAGTGGACTTCACTCCGCCGTCTGTTGGCGAAGTGCTGCCAGCCACCGATGTCATATCATGTGTACCAAACTGTTCTCTGATCTCAAACGTCACCTTCTTCCAGGATGTGGAAAGTGGGGTCAAATCGTGCAGTTACGCTATTCGAGACAGTACTTACTTAATAGGCGATTTCGTAGATAATGGTTTTAAAACGGCCATAGTAGCAACAGGGCTCTCGTTAGTGGCGGGTGGAAGGTACTACACTGTTGTGAGATGCGAAAATAATGTTGGACTTGTCACAGAAAGAGTATCTTCCACACCGGTCCTGGTTGATGATACTCCACCCACCAAGGTAAGGAAATATGGTATGAAACCAATAATGTCTAGGCAACGATAAATAAACTAATATTTAGTAGTTTTTGATCCCGATCTAGTAATCAGAAAGTTTTCGTTAAACGACCGTAGAAACGCGGTAATCATCGTTGCATTAAAGGTCGTTATTTTGAGGTTGTTTTTTTTTAAATTACTGCTTGATAAAAAAAGAAAATTAAAGTACCCGTTTCCAAAAGATCTCTTAATAATGTGTGATTGACGTTTTTGTTTGTTTTTTGTTTGTTTTCCTTCTACAGGGCTCGGTAATAGTAAGCCCAGACCGCACGCATGACGTTTTTGGACTTCACTCCAGCTGCCACCTTTTCAATAGAACACTGCGGGCTCACTGGTTTGGCTTCTATGATGAAGAATCAGGAATAAGCGGATTTCGAGTTGCAGTTGGCAAACATCCATACGCAACAGACGTCCTTTCCTTCCATGATGTCGGTGTCACCACAAATTTCACGTTACCTTTAAATGGCACGAGCACATTGTTTGAAGGTAGCATTGTGTACGTGACAGTCGAATCACGCAATTCAGCAGGTCTGGCAACGCAAAGTACATCGCCTCCCACAAGGTTGATTTCAGCAGATAAGGAAGAGTATATAGCGGAAGGAGACTTTTTCTGTTATAATGTTTAGACGGAACGCAATGATCATTTGTAGCCTAATAGAGCTGTTTATAGAGAACATTACGCGGCTGCTTGTAGATAAGAATTCTAACAGGAAGTTTCAACATGCATCGTTTATTCATCATTTGCTCATAATTTGTTCGTTGTGTATATAATTTTGAAATATTCAAATCATAGGTAGTTAACAAACACATTAGAGCTCAAGGTCGGGTCGTATTAGCGGATTCTAATATTTTCTAATTTTACGCGAACACAAAATTTTCGCCCTTTCCAATTTTTGGCGGCGGTCTCGTCAAAACAGCACTAATTGATTCATATGTCAATCACCAAGCCAGCTCACTCTGAAGGGAGGTGGAAAAATTCTCGCGCAAATTGCTACTGAGGAACTGATCCTTTTTTCTCGATGATATTTTGCGTTTTGGTTAACGCTTGCGCTACTTGTGCTGACTTTAATACTTGCAGCGGAAGGAGAATTTCTCGTTGAAGCCATATTTCCGCCAAACTGCCGCCAGTATAACTGTAACCAGGATACAAGTCACAGACAATTGAATAAAATCGGCGCTCAAATTCGTTTGGCTCGAAAGAAAAAGAATCAGACCATGCCATCGCGCGCCAAACTTCTAGACTTCCCAATGAATTTTTGTCAAGACATATCTTGCATATCATGACAGCTAAATAGTTAAAAAAAAACACGAGCGTTTGTTCTGCCAAAATCTGGAAGCCTCCGAGGTAGGACAGTGGCGACAATTTGGCGATTTGCAAGAATTTTCCGAGTTTTTCGAATTGGCGGTCGCACTTATTTTACACTACCTGTTGACAGGGTTTTACTTAAACAAATAAAAAAAAGCTCTAATGCGACCTACGCACCCGGCTTGCATAGACACCATTCCAACTTCTGACTTAAAGTGAAGTATGTAGGTCTTTTTTTCTTACTACAAAATAAATGGAATTCAACTTGATGCTAGTAAGGTAGTAGATCCTCCATAAGAAAAAAACGTTCAGTTGAGGGACATGGCAACACCGAAGACCATATTATCGCCACATGCGCGTTGAGCATAGGTTTCATGAGAAATTCTGATGTTCTGTTAGCTTCCACTGGCTAATACTGAGACATTTATCACCTTCTCCTTAATTTTAATGGGGAGGAATAGCAAATACTTAAATTTGAGTAGAATGTATTACGACTACATTGAAGCGATTGAAGCGATATATGCAAGTTTTCACGCCAGATTAGACCTAGCTAAAATCCTCTTTCCGAACGGAGCGACGTTAGTAAAAATTATGCCTTCGGGCATGGCGACTTCTCATGCTTGGTTTTTGTGGGCAGCTGATTTCCATTTTCCTCTCAATTTTCTTCTTTTTTTTCTGTCTCTCATCCTATTCCATTTACGCTCGCTGCAAATAAACAAGTAACTTTCCTGCAAGTCTGCTATAAGCAAGAATGAAGCGCAATAATTTTGAGGGAACGAATTGTATTAGTATTGAAATAGAAGGAACAATAAAACTGAGAGGAGATTGTATTGAGAACTGTTTCGGCAAAGTCTTTCCTAACAACCGCGAAATACTGTCGAACCTTGATCTATGATAATTTTCTTATTTGTATTGAACATATTATTCAATACAGTATATGGGACAAATCACGTGAAAGAAACTCAGTTCGTTGGTTACTTTAGAAGGTGCTGTCCACACTTTCCGATGACACCACACAAGCAAAAATTCACGCGGCAAGGCTATTTCCGGAAGCACTTTGGAGGCTCTATGACATCTGTTGAAACAATTTTCAATTTCTGCTCGTTAGGGATGAAGCCGATTGTCTGTCAAGTGCTCGCCTATGGGAGGTCAAAAATTGTAAACAAGCATCTCAAAGAGTGGTCTCTAGAGAGGTGGTCACTTACGAGAGGTTCCATTTATAGTGATTAGACTTGAAAACGTTTGGTATTTTGAAATAGTGGTTGCTAACGGGAGGTGGTCGCTCACGAGAGATTGTTGCAAAGGGAGGTTCGACTTTTTCTATTTTTCCTACACAGCAAAACATATAGTAAAAGTTGTGCAAGTTTAAAGTTGATTTACATCAGACATTAACGCGGCGCAACTTGAAAGAATTATAGTTAGCACACTGTCGAAGAATCGTTCTGGTGACACGAGTTTCCAAGGAAAATTCCGATCAGTATCCGAATGAAACAGTTTAGTGTTGAATAGTAATTCATGTTTGCTATACTTCTGTTCCCTAACTTTCCTGAATTTTAAAATTGAAAAAATATATAAATAAATCAAATCAACTGGAATCACTGTTTAAAGAAGTAAAGGATGCAGCAGCAACTAATCACGAATTATTCTCCGCCACGCACAAATCTCAACAAAGATAGCACACATTTTTGAACGTCGCATATCTTTCTTTATTTGAACTCCAAGCTTGCGCGTGCTACATATTGTTTGTTAATATGGACAGTACCACATTTCACAAAGATCCCCATTGCAATAACCTGGGTCTTCATGTATCCTGTGGTAAAGACGGCTTGCATGCTTTTGGCAAGGTAGAGGAAGCAGGTTCCAATCTATCATGCCACGCCCTTTCTCACACAACCACTCACTGGCACAGGCGAAATAATTATGACAGAAGAAGTATTTTCCATCTGCATTTGGAGATGGGTGGCCTCCCTTCAGAATGTAGTGCTTGCTCTTATCGATACTGCTCTCAAAAGCTTTTGCATGAGATCCCCAGAGAATCCAGACCGATGGATTGGTGTTTTCGTTGGTGTAATCAATAGCTGCCTGAGTGAAATTCTCCCAAAGCTCAAGGTGAGAGCCAATTTCGTTTTGGATCAGGGTCAACGCTGTATTGAGCAGGAGGACGCCTTCCTCGGCCCATTTAACCAAGACACCATCTGAAGCATTGACACAGTATCCCCCGTTGCGGGCCTCTAGGATCACTCTCTGCACACTGGGAACCTCTGAAGGGTCCACCGAGGGATCCAAACTAAAAGCGAGGCCTGTCGCTAGACCGGGCTGAGGAGCTGGATCTTGACCTAAAATCACTGCCCTGAGTTCTTCGGGTGAAACCATATTAAACGCTCTAAAAACATTTCCTATATCTGGGTTGATTCCATAGTTCTCCACTTGAGAGTCGTACTGAATTTGCTCGGAGATGACTTCCATCATTTGCATGACGTCTGCCCGATCAAAGAAACCTTCCCACCCAAGAGGCTTACAATTGAAAGTGTAAAGTAACTCCATAAGAGTGTGGGTCTGGTAGGTTGCGGTCTCGAGTAAATCTTCACAGTCATCAAAGTGCGAATCCACGGCAGCTTTTTGTTTTCCACCTGTAAACATCAAGATCAGTTTGACGTGATATTATTGTCTTACAAGTGCCTTACTTACCTACGCTTGATCCCGAGGGAGCAGTAGTGATTCATTACTGGCCTATCTACAACATACACTTTTTGGGCTCTTAAGAAAAATCGGAAGCTGGAACATGGATGAGGGTCGCTATTCAAGAAAAATCCCTGAAGAGCTAGACAATTAAGACTGGGGTGGAGCAATTACTCTGGAGGAACATCAAAACCACACCTCCTGATGACATTTCATAGACATCGACGCTGACGACGAGAGAGATGTTATCATTCAAAGGTGATAAACGTAAATGACCAAAATTGTTGTTCCCGCACCCGTGCTGTTGGTTACATTGCGGTAAACTTCAGGTTAAAGGTGAGTAAAAAAAGCATAGTTTATCACTTACCATCACATTTGACCAAAATGAAAAGTACCAAGGAAAGAACAATGAACTTCATTTCTTCGACTGGACACGAAGCCAGACTTTTTCCACACAAGGCAACTAAAACAACTTCATTAGAAAAAAAAAAAAAAACGTCAGCTATATTGCAAGATGATCACTTGGCATGGGAGGGAGCTCTTCTGATTTAGCTATCATTTGTTCGTTTTAAGTTCTAAATGAATGATAAAACACGCAGTTAAACATAGAGAAAAGTCGCAGAAAAGAATGTATTTGTTTGTTGAACTGCCCGACTCATTAAAAAATACGTTTCGCAAATAATTTAAGAAGAGCCCCTGAGGAGAAAATTTTCAATTCTTTTGTTACACTAACACTATTATCATATTTTTAATAGCACGCGCCAGCTACCTTGGTGTTTCCAAAGGAATATTAAATATTTTCTATTGGATCTTACGTGTAAATTATTTTTGTCCATTTTTGTGAAACAATAACTTGAAGTTCTCTTTTTTAATTAACCACGAGGTTTCTGAAAAAGTTTTAAAATGTAAATCGGAAGTGTTCTTAATCCATCCCCCCAAAAAAGATTCCAATTCAAAAAGTAGAGCCATTCACCTAAGAAGGGGTGAAAGATTTCCTCATGGCCCGCAAGTAGCCGTGAGCACAGCGCATGTAAAGGAACTAAGGGTATGGGTCTTGGGGGCCTAAAACTTCCGTTTTTGTGTGAAGAAAAGTAGTGGAACACTTGACGTTTTGCCCTACGGGCATGTGTAGAAAAGCAAACGATGAATACTGTCTTTTCTCTTTCTCTTAGGGTGGAATCTCGAGGAGTTGGCAGTATGTGTTAGTTAGAGAGGCCTAAGACATCAAATTCGCAGATTTAATTTTCCTATCGTTAATTTGTGCGTACAATATATGAGAAAGGCACAAACAAGAAATGGTCTTGTTTTGGTGTTAAAAAGGCAAATACACAAACATCATATCTAAATGAATCTAAAGTTGCAAGCAAAATCTACAGTTCTGCGTATCGCAAGATTGGTTCTCGAGGACATCTAAAGGTCAATCTACAGGAGAACACGGGAAAACAAATCTTACCTCCTTCTTTTAACACCTCCAGTAAGAATGGATCCAAAGGCCAGCCCTTCCCTTTTGTAATCGATGTCTCTGAGTATCTTTAACACGTCATAGTGCAATAATGAATGAATACTTAGTTCGATATTGCGCGTGATTGGATAAGGAAGCACACGTGAACGATTTTTAATCAGTGATGATGCAGTAAGCACATGTTTTCCTCAACTGATATCATTTAGCTTTGAGGCTCTTCTGACTTGTTTAATTTATAAGTCTGTCAGAAAAGAATAACAGCTATACGCTTTTACATTTACGTTTGTGATAGAGTTCTTTGAAGGTTGAGAATCATGGCTGACATTTTTATCCAACACGCTTTGTAAAAATCAATTCAAACACCATAGAAACCGAAGATCGTGAGGACTATTCAATCTAAAGAACACCCCAAAATTTATATGTTAGTTCAAGAAATTGTAATTCTTCTCTAAATGACCACTAAACCTAACCTCTTTACTGATAGAATAACAATTGAATTATCTCTAACTTTAGTTGAAGTCTAGAAATATTACATAAAACATCCTTTGACTAGAGAAACCTTCTGTCTTGTTTTGATAATAAGAGTGACAAAACGAAATTAATATGGAAAGTAATTATCTGAGCTAAACAAAAATTGCATTGTCGATGGTCTTGCTTTCTTTCTTTGTTCTCATCATTAGACACTTTTAGGACTTGAATAGCAGTTAAAATAATAGTTCAAATTAATTCCTCTCTCTGAGCAGCTCTCGAATTATTATATTGACTTTAAAAGAAAGACCATTCAGCTGTGTTCAGAACTTATGCCAACATTGCCAGAACGCCTTTGTCAAGCCTTTATGTTCACGAATGTTATTTTAGGAGACACGGTGTCAAATATGCCATGATTGTGAGAAACAAAAGTTATAATCAAATCAATGAAAACATTTCAAGCTTATTGCGTTCTTGTTCTGTTGTCTGTGGCAACCAAGCCTCTGTTGGTTAGAAAGATTCAAATCTTGTAAAATAATATTATTATTTTGCAATCTGGGAAAACTCACACGGAATGTGTTATAATCCATGTTCACTTGATAAATTTCTGAGTCCTGAGTCTTGCTTCACCAAAATTCCTTCAAGCTCAAAATCAAAGACCATAGACAGGACGATTCAGCTGCCTAAATATGTATAGTCTTGACATAAAAGTAAAAACGGGAGAACGTACTTGAATTGCTTTATTGTTTCAGGTCTTAAACATCACTCCACATAACTTCCGAGTGCAATTGAAAGTTCTCTTAAAGCCGTTGAAAAAGAAAAGTAAAAGAGAAAGAATCATCCGCGAGTTTTCCTGTCAAAGTTTGGCCTTTAACAATTTCAATTAAAAAAAAGGCGTTCTGGCAATTCTGATATGTTAATAACTCTAAAAAACTTAAAATCCGCTCCCAAGGAGTAGTTATTATTATCTTCATGGGCTTCTAAAATAGTTGTGCATGGTAAATGT
This sequence comes from Pocillopora verrucosa, assembly GCF_036669915.1. Lineage (NCBI taxonomy): Eukaryota > Metazoa > Cnidaria > Anthozoa > Scleractinia > Pocilloporidae > Pocillopora > Pocillopora verrucosa. The sequence continues at coordinate 26,375,211 of NC_089315.1, read as the reverse complement.
TGCCCTTTGTGTGTACTAACGAGACTAAACAGTTGTACTCTCCAGAAAGACGAAGTCAGATGTGCACATAGGCCGAGACCCGTTCAATTTCCATGAGGCCTTCATAGCGAAGGTCTTATGGATGTTCTTGCAACCCTATGTCAAGGGAGGGGGGTGGTCTTTGACTTGTGCAGATTGTGCTCTTTTCCGGGTTTTTAGGTTTTATTCTTTGATCGGAAGTGTTTTTGAAAAGGAGGAGAAAAAAATTCAGGAGACTTCGAGGCAGCTCGAAGTTTTCACAAAGGTCGACTCGATGGAGAAACATGATAAACATGGTCTTGGTCATTCTTTTGAAATAATTTTCTTATTTTTTTTTCACATTGTGTTTAAAACTTGCATGTGTCAAATTTGCGTCCTAATTAGCTTTATAACAAGCGTTTGATCGAGTAAACTTTGATTTCCATATAACTTGACGAAAGAAAGAGATCCGGATAAGCGGATTGTGGTTTTAAGTATAAGTAAATGAATGTCTTGAAACACACAGGAAATGAGCGAAATACATGTCGTAAGTGAAATCGACCACACTGCTCTTCCCCAAACCTTTTCTTAAGCGCTTCAGTCTCAATTGGAAATAGTGGCATTGCCACCAGATAAGCATGTTCGTCGACACACGTACAGGAACATACCAACCTTTTCCGTGTTGGTCGTTTATTATCGGCATTGACTATGAAACCACACAGTATGCATTCCTTTCTTCTATTTATTGTTTATTGCTTTATCATGCAGGATCCGTTCACAAAACAGTGGAGCTTTGGATTCCATCTTATTGTTTACCGTTTCTACTTTAATTCCCTAAAACAGAAAACCCGACATTTTCAGTTTTGAAGACATGCTATTGATTCTATTCATCAAATATATTTTATTCATTTCTCATAAGATGCAGGGCATGGCTGCATTTCGCACTCGTCGCCTTCGTAAAACCCTGGATCTGAATATTTTCTTGTAAATAAGCGACTTGCATGCTTCTTGCAAGGTAGCGGAACTAGGTTCCAGTCAATGGTGCCACGCTTTTTCGCGCACAGCCATTCGTTAGAACAAGTGAAGTAATTTTGACAGAAGAATTTTCTTCCAGGTGCCCTTGGGGATGGGTGACCCCCTTTAACAATGTAATGCTTGCTCTTGTCAATTTTGTTTTCTAAAGATTTGGCTTCGCTACCCCAGAGAATCCAGACCGATGGATTTGTTTCTTCATTGATATACTTCATTATTTCCTTGCTGAAATCTTTCCACAATGATAAGTGGGAGCCAATTTTATTGTGAACCAGGGTCAATGCTTTGTTAAGTAAAAGAACACCTTGCCTAGCCCAGCTTTCCAAGGAACCAACAGAAGTATTGACGCAGTACCCCTCATTTCGAGCCTCAAGGATCACTCTCAAGACACTTTGGACCTCCTGGGGATGTACTGTAGGATCCAGACTAAAAGAGAGCCCGGTTGCTAGTCCGGGTTGAGGAGCTGGATCTTGACCCATGATAATGGCCTTCACTTCATCAGGAGAAACCATGTGAAAGGCTCTAAAGATCCAGCCTATCTTAGGATTCAAACCAAGTCCTTCATTCTGGGAGTCACTTTGCAGACGATTAGAAATATCTTGCATCATCGCCTTGACGTCCTTTCGGTTAAAGAATCCCTCCCACCCCTTAGGCTGACAGGATGACTCGTAGAGGATTTCCATAAGAGTGTGTGTTTCGTAAGTCGCGGTTTCCAGCAGCACTTTGCATGCATCATCTTGCAATTCTGCATGCTTGGTGTGAACACGACCTGCTTAGAATAAAGAAGAAGGAGGGCAAGAAATGTTGTTCCATCAAATTTGAATAGGTACGTACTTATTTGGCTTCTTTAGGCAAATATAAGAACTCTGCGCTTAAGAATAATTCTTTTTAAATAATGTTACTAATTTATCTTGTTTCTAGTATTATTTGGCTAAATTCCTGATGGCAGAGTTTGTAATAGATGTGATTTCCTCCAAGTAAAGTTTTGAACAGGATTCTACTAGGAAAACCTAGATCAACGAAAATCACCCTGCTTTTTTCAATCCAAAAAAAAATTCCCAATCCCATAAAATTTCATTAGTCTACTTATTTGGCTTCCCGAAGCAGACATGAAAACTATGCACTTCATAATAGCATTATGCATCTGTAAATGGTTCTTTTTTTATCATTCTTACTTCCTTTTTTCTTTTTTCAAGATAGTTGCGTTTCCCTCCTTCACAAGGAACAGTTAAATTAGCAATATCGTAACCTTCTTTCCATAATCCAAGTTGAGGGATACTGAAATGTTAACTTACCGCCACATAAGGGCAAAAAGAGATACGCCAAAAGAAAGGCCAGGATCTTCATTTCTATAAGATTCAGCTTACAGTAACTGGTCGGATGAACACTCTTCTCTTGTGAAGGTGTCTTTTGAAATTACTTTGTAAAACTACTTGCATAAATATTAGGGACACGTACGAGCGATTGTGATAGTGAATACTCGTGTAAAAAAAGTTGTTGCCCAGCGATAAACATATCTAAGTAGACGTTTACAAATATAATGAGAAATATATCGCGATAGACTCATTGTATGTTTTTGACTCGCCCTAGGGGCTCGTCAAAATACGGCAAATAAAAATACTTAGCGATACTACACACCAAAACGTCTCATAAGTTATTTATTATCCAACTGCTTTTTTTTTTTCTACTAAGTCTTTCAGCTATTTTCTCATAAGGCGGGAAAAACAAAGCGGGTAGAGAAGCGTAGCGCGCGCAGCCGACTGGTTAAACAGGGTTTTTTTACAGCACAAAATAACCAACCATCCAAGTTACCGCTCATTACATATCACATGATATCTGTAGTCTATTCGCGCGTTATTTGTATTCTACCTTGTCATTTAGATAGTAAAATTGCATAATGGCCTGGACAGGGTGCTGGTTCATCAAGACAGGCTTTCCTGACAGCTCATTGGATCCGATTGGTACTCCAAGGTGGAGAGAGGCGAAACTGTGAAATAGAGTAGTGACTTACCCAAGTACAAAACACAACCGCCAAGAACCTGCTCGGCAATTGGTCAAACTTGAAGACGTAGCATACTGAAAGAACTCTTATTACTCGGATCAATTACTGCTTTAGGAAAGCCAAAAAAATTTAGAAACAACTTCGTTGTCGGAGATTCTTTCCTTTACTTAAAACTTCATTAATTCACCCTAGAGACAAGATAACTTTTCGCCGGTTAAATTCCACGAAACTGCCTAAATTTCTACCTGAAAATCCTAGGACTTTAATGTTGCATGTTGAACTTCATTACGAAATCACTGGATTTATAGGTGAACATTTTGGAAACACGAAAGCAGTGAATTATGGCTTACCATTATATTTCTAACCTCTACTACTAACGTATGAAATTGTAATATTCAGTGGTCCACGTAATTAGATATACACCATTACTTAATTTATTATATTACCGTTTTTACGGTACACTTTCTTTTGAATGTATTCTATATTTATGAGGGACACGTGGGACTGATCAATGAATAGTCAAGCAAGAGATTTGGTTTCTCTGACAACCCCAAATTCACTCACTAGGCATCATTTATTTCTTTCCTTTGAAAAACATGAGCAGTATTGACAGTATTGTGGTACATTTTCTTTTGAGTGAATTGTATATTTATGAGGGACACGTTGGACTGATCAGTGCATAGTCAAGCGAGAGATTTGGTTTCTCTGACAACCCCAAATTCACTTATAAGGAATCATTTATTTATTTCTCTTGAGATACATGAGCAGTATTATATTGGTATTTTTCTGAGCGTATCCGCATTGAAGACTGCATTTTCCTAGCCGAAAATAATAATCTCTTTTGTTCTCGAAATATGTAATTTTGGACAAATTAAAAAGAACTGGAAGGCCAGCTTATTATTATTAAATTTCGAAAAAGATCTTTTAAAAGAAATGTTTTGATGGAAACGGATGTGGTCTTTGAAAATATGTCAGTCTTTGAACAATTTCTTTATCACTTTTTCAGAAAACTGGAACCAGCAATTATTTCCACAAAGATATATCATCTCTTAAAAACTTATTAACGTTAGAAGCACTCAAGAAGTGGTGAGAAACACCCGAGTACGTCTCGTGTTTCTCAGTACACTTCTTTCGTGCTAGCTTTAGCCGCTTCCTGCGTGTTTTACAGAGTACAGTCAAAGCTTCTCTATTTGTTAAATGAAGACAGAATATGCGTTTTGAATTACCTAAGAATTAGGTATAATCATGTTTTCTGTGAAAAGCAGGAAAAATTGGAATTATGGCTTTCAGAACCTGATCACAATCAGAAGACAATTATATAATATACCCAGTGTTGTTTACTTTACGCCCAATAAAATATAGCTTAACTCTTTTCGAGCTGGACAGATTTCCCTCCTAATTTCCAACGGAAATTTATGTAATACACTTCTAAAACAATTACGAAAAACTTCCCTTCCGTTTTTTTTTCTTAATTTGACTGAACATTCTCTTCTGTTTTGTTCTATTACTACTTCAAAAAATTATACCCCCATTAAAACTTAATGAAATTGTATTCATGCAGGTAAGATGTAAGATTCAATTTGAATTCAGCTCGATGAATTTTAAGACTTTTACCATGAGTGACCAGCCAAGACAGAATTCTTCTTTACAATATCAATACACCATCAAGTAGATAGGTGGTCAAAATAATAAAAAAGAAATGTCAATTAGGAGATCATTTTTTAATTTAATACAAAATTATCCGAACTAACATCATAAGAATTGTATGGCAGTAAGGGGAAATATTAATGAGACTTGGAAGTTGAAGATAAAATTTGCATCTTGAGACTTCTAAAGCGACAAATTTAGAACTACCTTAAGAGGACTTTTCGATTCTCCCCATTGCGCCCCCAGCCTTTTGAGTTCATGAACACCACTTGAAATGGCAAACCGAGAAAATCAAGGCCTCTCAAGGTGCACACTTTAAATTCTTTGGATTTTGCATTGTGCCAGATTTTCAAGCACACATGTTGTAAAGACAATTGAAAGTTCCTCGAAACTTAATAGCTGCAAAATATTCATCGCGATGATCAGGATAAACCAGTTGACAAATCATTTGCTTTTGAGTGGAGATTAACATAATGCAATTTCCATAACTTCTATAATTTTTCAAAACCAAAAGAAGCATAACTGGTTCTGGAAACAGGGAAAGCAAGTGAAATTCAACGAGTAGAGAGATATTCCTTTCGAGTTAAGCTGAAATCCTCGAAGTTTCTCATTTATCCTTCCTCAAAAATTATCATTTGTGCCAAGGATTCGAGCTCTTTATGAGTCAGTTCCAAAAACTATGTTGGTGTTTTAGCTGACGAAATATCGCAACTACCTAGAAATCGCTTATGCCGTGACTGAACTGCAAAAAAAAGTATCGGCAACATCTTAATGTACGTTCCACACTAACTAAACACATTCACATATTCTTTCAAAATCTCATTTTATTCAAGTCGCATTCTAAATTTACCAGCAAAACCAAATTGTTATATAATGACTTAAGGCAGTCCAAAAAGGCTACAAGGCAATGGTGCTTCTACCTTGAAAAATCAATGTTTCCGTTCTTTCCATCTCATTCCAAAATATAAAAGAAATCAAACGAAAAACAAATAAAGGAGGAAAAACAATTTAGTTGATTCTATCATGTTATGGTCGAGATCAGAAATTTAAATGATCAGTGGCTCTCAAAAAATTGTTTGGGCAAAAAAAGAATGAAATAACAGAAAAGAAAAGGTCGGCTATGAACCAGCGACATCATGTCTACTATCAAATTTGTCTCAGTTGACTAAAAAAAGAACGAGATGTCAAAAGGAATCTTACCAGAAATAGTACCAGGACGAGTTTATCAGCGAGAGATTTTTAACAAAAGATCTGTCTAGTGACTATTAAAATTCACTCTGCGCGTGCAAAACTTAAGTATTTCAGGCGAAAGAGAGCATAAATTTTACCTAATTTTACCCACGCATTCTTCTGAAAACGTATCAGTTGAACAGCTAATCGCGTCTACCTGCTTTATTTGCCTAAAATACAGTATACCCCTTAGATTAATGTGATCAAAGTGAAAAAAGAAAAAAATCCAAGCAAAATTTTTGAAGTTATTCGTTCCTGTATTCAGTCCAACTTTTCAACCATTGAAGTCTTCTTCCTAAAGAAAGGCAGACAATGAAAGTTGTCATTAAATCGTCTACTTGGTAACCTAATGCTAAGAACACATTATGCATAATTTAGAGTTTTAAGCAAGTCTACAATTCTTGCTATGGTTGGTAAAATTTCTTTCGGTAAATTTTCTCGATCAGTTGAAATTTTTAAGACCAAAAGTTTCAAGAAGTCTAAAGTACATGGTGACGTTACAAAACACAGTTAAACAAGGCATAAAAATTTTCTAAATGTCTTTGTTGTGAGTACAGTTAAGAAACAAAAACAAAAAACAAACTATCGGTACTCACCCCAAGAAACTCTCCTCACTTCCATCTTCATCAACATTCTCGCCATAATTCACTTCTTCCGTAATTCCTTCAATACAGGAGGTGGCTTCATACAGGGGGTTCTCGATTGCTGGAGCAGAATCAGCACCTGGAAGGGTACAAGCTGAGTTGCACAACGGATTCGCAATCACGCAAGCACCACTCATGCCTGTAAGATTGTCGGACCCATAAAGAGGGTTAGCTACCACTTGTGAAACATCTGGGTCAGTGCTCAGACCAAGTGACTCGTAGAGTGGATTTGATGTGAACATTTCGACTTCGGGTTTGAATCCAGAGGAATTTAACTCCGTCTCCATGTCATGGTCTACTGGGTCAGACGATCGCCAACTGTTATTGGCGTGCCCGGTGTTAGCATCTCTCACTAGGAAGAGGGCAAAGAAAGCAAGCGACTTGGTAAAACAATAATTAACAATAATCTCAGTACATTCCTTTGATTGAACGCCATTGAGTCAAAGGAAACTAATGCTTCTCTAATGAGCTCAAAAGGGAACCCAAGTGATGTGACAGAGACTATGAAATATGAACTTAGCCGCAAACAGCAAGTAAACAGACTTTTTTAAAAGCCTCCTTAACTAGGTTCATTTCCCGAAATCGTGTTGTGTCGCAGTCGCTTGGAAATATCCTAACCCTTCATCATCAACCCAAGATGTGATCTGTTACGTATGGCTATGGTTTCATACCGTTAGATTACTCAGTGTATCCAACAGCGGAGCCAGATGGAAAGTATTGCCATTTAATTAGAAGGGCCTTCTAACAAGTAAAACGACATTTCACGAGCCAGTCAAAACTCAACGGAGAGAAGAGTTAAGGAAGAAAGCAAAATTGACAAGAAACCAAACTATCAATCAACGCTTTACTTACAATGAGTCATCTCAGTATCTTGGCGCCCACTTATTTTGGTAACAATCCTAACAAAAAAAGTGGGCAGGTTAGTGTTTTTGCTTAAGTTACGATGTTAGTTTGACAATAGGCCGGTGAAAAGTCAAGACGAAGCTCTTCTAAATAACCAGGATAAAGCTTAGACTAGATCCATCTGTGCTGATATAACCATTCTGGCGCTGGAATGGCTGCGACAGCGACCCATTAATTAGACAATAAATCACATATGGAACACCGGACTTAGGCAATGCAAAAGCAAAATAAATTATTTTCGAGGGATAGTATATTCCAAATCGTATGTCTAAATATACTACTCTATTTCTGCAATACTGGTGGATTGGTAAAGATGGTAAAGAAACCGTTTTATAAGGAAGTTGGTGTGCAAAATCGCGCGGAAAGCGCTCTTAAATTAGTTTTGTTCCTGTGATGCCTTTAGGTGCGTGAATCTTTTTGAACGTGCGGTGAAAATTGCCGTGAAACGCCTTTTCTTGCCCTTAACGGAAACATCCTCAATTTCAATTGTGCTTACCTTTTTCTTCTATTTCTGTGTCTCTTGACGACATATGAGGCAACAAGGACTACCAGTACGGAGACCACGCTTATACATACTGTTGTTATTATTCCTGTTTCCTGATCAGGCCTCTGGTTTGACGCAATCGTGATTTTTAACGTGGTCTCATCAGGTGACGCCAACAAAGCGCCGCCCGAAGGATTTTCCAATTGAACCCAGATAACCCCCTCTGGCGCTTGCCTTCTGTCATTGTCTACGGTGAGTATAAAAGAATCGTTCCACTGACCGTCCTTCATAGACACCTCCCCAGATCTTGGCCATATTAGATCGAGGCTGTCCGAGGAATCATTTTGATACAGCGACCACTGTACAGCAATGTCACCCTGCGAACCTTTAGATCTTCGTAGAAGAATCTCCAACATGGTGACCCTCATCCTACGAGAGACTTGGATGCCTCCATCTAAGTTGTACCCTATCGAAACGAAATCATGAAGCATTACAAGAATGTCATAGCGGTTACAAATGTTATTTCGATACCATTCATTTCATGAAATAGAGTGTAGCTAATGATTAAAGACGATCAATCCACCAAACACATAGAGGACACATATTTATGACATCATTATTATTTCTAATTTTATAGGAAGTTGGAATTAAACCACGCCACTGATACACAGATGAAGCACGAAATAAATTATTTACTATTAGGAAACATTAAAACAAACACCCACTTACGAAAAACAATTAGAACGAACATGGCTTATGTATGGTAACGGAGCATTGTAAGAGATGTTATAGACGGGTGAAAGAGAGGCACCGCACAATAATTTTTCGTCATCAACACTGTCTTCTTAAAAAAAAGTAACTGATCGATTATTTTTCTAAAATGAGGAGAGGGGGGGGTATAATGTCGTTTATATGCTATTTTCTACTCTATTTTGGGAGTACGATATTTGCTGTTGATACCAAATGAAATTCGTCCAGAAGGATGCAAAGAACAGATCATTCACAGAAATACAGTTTGGAATGAAAAGGTAATTTTAGGCTTCTTTGAGCAAATATTGTACAGACTTAAGAATCAATCTACAATTCATTTACTTCGAAGGCAACTGAACTTTTCATACTTGAGTGATTCTTCCCAAAGAGAAGTAAGCCATGCTGTGCCTGGAAGGAGAAGAAGAAGGCGAACTGAGTCAGGTGACACACGTTCACTTCTAGAAGCTTGACCGACCGGTTCACTCGACTCCAGGGCTCTGGACAAGTAAGTTTTGCGTCAAACCTAAATGAAAAGATCATACATTAAACTCTAAGATTAAGTTTTCCAATAATTTCGATCATATTTGAAACAAAGAATTGACGCTTTGAATCCTTGCAACCAATATGCATGTATTCTTTCAAAGTTACTTGTTTGCACATTTACTGATGTGTATGTGAAAGAGTACTGGTGGTAATAAATTGTTACGCCTCGTCTTAGAAATGCGTCGAGTCAAAACTTTTCCTAATGAGGACTTAAAATTTGTTTTCTCTTAAGATATCTTTAACAGCCACTAACACAACGAAAGGCCGTGCAAAATCACAAAGAAGTAAGATACTTTAAGTTAGATTGTTATTTAATATAAAAAAAAAGCCAGGTAAAAGCATAATTATTAAGTTTGTTTCATTCAAGAAACGAAATATGCGACAAAAGTATATGTATAATTTAATAATTTTCACCAAGTTTCATTCTTTGGATCCCATAAGAACAACACAGGATCTATGTCTTTCTCTGTAACTTCATTGTTGACGTGCTTTTTGTTGGCTTTTACCAGGTTGTCCACGTCATAAAACATGGTAAGCTTGATAGGTTTAGCAAACCGGAAACCTTCCTTCACTGTATTGTTAATAGGATCCAGGGCTTTTATCTGAAAGCTGTAGTTTCCCAGCATAAATTGCTAAAGAGGGAGAAGAGACAGCGCAAAATAAACGATAGAGAAAACACTTGCAAAGTACATGTATATGGAAATGCGAACATGATCATTTTGTCCAAATTCAAGACAACATCCACACTCGGCTATATTGGAAAGATGAACCACAAGTGCATACGCCAAATTTCCCAAATTCTTACGGCGCATGTACTCTGTTCAAACTCATGGAAAAAACCTCTCACATAACCTATAATACAACCACGGCTCATGGGTGTTGATCATATCTTTCTTGGTTACAAAGAGTACAATTTGCAATAAAACATAAAACAAAAGTTTACCTTGGCAAGTAAGGACTACCACTAATGCTTTGTATGTAACATAATACAATAGCATGACGAGTTACATTAGAGTACCTTTGGGGCAGTTCTTTTCGGGTCGCTGACTGGACCCTCTTCAGTTGTATTTTCTTCCAGCGTTTTCTCGTCCAAACTGTAACATCGTAGTTTTACTTCTTCTTCAACAGCACCTTCAGGGACACTCAACGTTCCGTAGGTTTTTCCTACACCCCCGTCTTTACGTGATCCATCATCGTTCACGTTTACTGTGTCAAAGAAGAATGAGGCTTTTGATGAATTATCAAAGACATATTCAGATTTCCCAACCACGATTCCGTTAGATGAAAGATGATCGGATAGTAACCCAGCACCGTTCGTTGCACGCACTGTTGCGTAATACTTTCTTCCAATCTCGAGTGCGTCCTCTTTAAATTTTGCACGCCATATGGTGGCGTTTATTAGCTCTTCAAAGTCAGTTATGTCGATTAAACCAGGAGCAGTCCCCCACGCTACCTCATATGAACTTACTCCACTTTCTTCGTCGCTGGCGGCGAAGTAAGCAAAGATGATATCGACAAAAGCCTACCAAAGGAAAGTTATTCGAATTATATTTAATATTCCGTCATATATTCTGAACAGGCTTAAAAGAAAAGTCCAACAATCACGATTTGAGAAATACCTTAAGGAAATTACTGTGCCCTTTCGCCTACACTAATATGAAGGATTTAGTTTTCAAAACTAAACAAAACGACACCCATTAAACAGTCCATAAACTCAAATTAATCTTAGCATATATACCATATGACTTGTAAGTAGTCACTTGCATGTATCCGTTTAGAACTATCTATTTAAGATACCGACTCTTTCAGATCTAGAAGACAGTTCTCACCTGAAAGTCCATATCTGGTCCCATAATCCCGTCCCTGACATATGTCATCACAGGTGGAGTGGAGTCTATTGTAACGCCATTACTATGAGCGGCTGAACACATCCGGGCTCCATTGCAGGCAATAACTGTGACGTAATACGAATCACCATGACTTAAGCTCAGCCCAAAATGACTTCCATTTGGCCTCATTCCTGTGCTTTCGCACATGCGGATGTTGTCTGCCATTGGTCGAGTGCCAACACACCAGAAGTACTCTACGATATCGCTTTCATTGTCCAGGAAATCAATCCACCTGGCATGGATCTCCCGCGTGTTATTAGTAAACTCTACATCCGTATCTTCAAAGTTTCTTGTTGAACACTGGCTGTCTTCGCCAAAGGTTGAGTTCTCGGAGCAGTTCATGTTTTGATCAGTCCCCAGTCCATCATAAACCATGCCAGGAACAGGAGCGGTTGCATCAATCACAAAAGATTCTGAAAATGAACTTTTTGATTTGCCAGCCCGTGTTGTTTCAAGAAGCTCGACACTATAGACATTTTCGGGTCCAGAAACGAACAAAGAGCCACGTCTGATGTGAGCGTTTATTCCATTTGTTTTGTTGCTTAGATATATGGTGGAAAGACAGGACGTATCATCGCATATATCTGTGGTGAAGCTGGAGGACTCGTTGTCAGGAGGGGAAAAGCACAACTTCTCGTCGCAGACTGAGCAAGCGTTAGAAAAGCCTCCAAATGACTTTCTTCCCAGTTCACATGGCAGACAAGCTACTGGACGCAAGCTCTGTAGTTCAGAAATAGTACTACGAAAATGGTTCACGGGACAATATGTTGCCATGTAAACTCTTCCTGTACTTAGCCACTGATCATTCTTTGGCCAAGTAAGAACGCCCGGTATTCCAAATAGAATCATGTCGCCTTTGAAGGAGACAGATGTTCGAGTCCCATAACTATCAGCTCGTAAGCCACTTTCCCGCGCAAGCACCGACCCTAGATTGAGACATTCACTGCTCTCGTTACTCGAAGTGGAATGATCTGATGTTGTGTAAATTCCTTGAAAGCCAAGTAGCTGTAACCCTTCACCACCACGCATTGCTTCGAAGCCAAAAGCAATAATGAACCCTTCTTCTCGAGTGTTTACATCAAGATTTCCACTCAATTCATCAATGTGGCCCCCAGCTCGGTACCTACAAACTTCATAGTGAGAATTTGAAGTCATGTTCAACTGAAATACTTTCAGTAGTCTTGCTGTCTTGGATAATACTACGAGTGCATTGGTCTTGGTGAGGTACAAAGAAAGAGGTGCCACTTTGGTTGCGGAATCAGTTATACAAATTGTCTTTCGAAGAGTCAAAGTCGTTAATGAATATATCATGACACAGCAATTTCTTCCATCGCCGGCGGCTATCGCCATAAAGTGTTCATTTAAAGAAATGGATTGTCCAAAGTTTAGATGCTTCATTTTGTCTCCAACGGTCTGGGCGAAAATCCATTTTTCTGACATGTTTCGAAAAACTGCTACAACGTTGCTATTAGTGGATAATCTGGTGCCTCTTACGGCCACTACATTGTCATTTAGAGCAAACGACTGTCCCAGGTAATCTGCCCATTCTTCACTTTCAGGGCAATTTGATGATGGAACATTTTTACAATGTCCAATTATGATGCTTTTGCCTAGCACACCATCCAGGTCATCGGATGTACGCTTGTTAAGATAGAGCTTACCATTCACAAGAAAGCCTGTCGTGTTACGGTAAGAAGATATCTTTACTGTGGCATTTGAATCAGACTGATCACTCAAAGTAACGATGTTTCTTGCTGTTTTGTTCTTCAAGGACTGAAGAAGCACTTTTCCAGTACTTCCTACAGCTAAAAAATCTTCTGCCAGAATGGCCAAAGAGACACCAAACTCATAGACTGGTGAGGTGGGCTTAAAGTGCGTGTCACTTAAGGCATCCAGGGTATTGCTGGGATGTTTGGCACAACACGGACCTTCAAGGTCAGCAAAGCCGGGGATGACCTTCATTATTCTGGAATCAGTTGTGCTGTTTGTGTCGTTTCCGCCACTTGTCACTCTCTTGACGACTATTTTAAAATCAGCTGTAGGGCTAAACAGATCATGTTCGAGAATGAAGTTTGTTGAATAAGCGGTGGAGTTCGACGTGGCACTGTGAACAGTGAGTTCTAGCTTCGCTGGAGACGATATGAAAGTGATATCACTGTTTACAATACTCTTATTAACTGGAGGAATTCTCAGGTTTGGCCACCACCGGAGGTGCTCATTCTCGGCTGCTTTGTCGTGGATGGTGAGACCACGGGTTTCCGGTGGACTAGGTTCCATTCTCACTCCATCGCTAGAAGCTTCAGAGAAAATACCACCCTCGTTCCATAACCGAACTATCCCCCGATACCTCATCCAAGGATTTAGGGTTATACTTCGTACTGTGACGTTGTGTTGAGCAGAGAGCACATCCATGAAGGGCTGCTCTAAAGACTCGCTATTCCAAGACTTGTCCTGAAGTAGCCGAGGTACGGATAGGTTGGAAGACAATTCGGTTACTGCTATTTGAACGCGTAAAAGTGAAATTTCATCTAGATAGCTTCCAATAGCCTTCCACCTAAATGACAAACTTTGCATAGTGGCCTTCCAGTCAGTGTCAGTGAGATTGCTCGAACTGAAGCTTGAGATGTCAATTACTTCGGTAAACTTTGGTGCAACAGCAATAACTGTGCATGGCTTTGATATCATTTGCCTTCTCAGCTTGGCTCCGTTAATGGCGTACACAGTAGAGAAAAGAACCGTTCCAGTCTTCAGACTGTTGACAATTGCTGCACCTCTTGTTTTCATTCCAACTGACCTCATGGGCACCACGTCACATAAAGTTCTTGCTGTACCGACGCACCAGTCATACTTCAGCATGCCACTTTCACGGTCTTCAAACTCTTCCCAACTAGAAGTTAAGTATTCTTCCAAGCATCTCAATGTGATGGAAGGGCCGTTGGCATTATTTGTTGACGAATTAGAGACGTCTGCTTGTAATAGGGAAGCATTCAAATCAGTTCTGTTTCCAGGTGACGGAGAGGAAAGGGTACTATCATCTTTCTGTATGGGTGGAGTCAAATCGATCAGAACACCTCCACTGGTATTCTCCGTTGACAGGCCAATCGCATTCGTCCCTCGAACGATAGCGTAGTACGTCCCACCATGCTCAAGGTTAAGACCATTGACAGTAAAGCTTGTATTAAGTCCTGTGTCGACGAAGGTGGTTACTGAACAATTTAGGGGAACAGAACTAACACAAACCTCATATTTTGTTATACCACTTTCAACATCCATGAAATCTGACCATCTGTAAGAGAGAAAAAGCAACGAAAAATTGTTCTACTTGTACATTTAAGGTCGATTTATTTCCGTTCTAGTACTTTACCGGTGTTCGTGGGGAAAATATTTAATTAAAAAAATTATTCCTTTAGATTTTTTGTACTGTACTGATTAAAGAGAGGGGACTTTTTAGAGACTGAGCGTTCTTATGACTTTCGAAATATGGATAAATAATTCGACACTACTCAAAAGCAATGGGTAATGAACGTGTTATTTGTAAAGAAATTACTTGTAAAGACGTAACTTAGCATAGCATATAATGAGAGCGATTGTAAAAACACAAGCAAACAGGTAACAGTCACGTTTTACGCTACCTTACGACTATCTTTGTAGGATCCGCTTGATAGATGATATGTTCGTTTCCAGCACCAATCCATATTTTGCCTTTTTCCGGTGGGTTGAAATCCACAGTGAATCCGTCAGAGAAAGCCTCTTTTGCAAGACCAGCATGGTTTATGGCTCGCACAATAAACACGTACTGTGTACCACGTTCGAGATCCAAACCTGTAATAAATCGTATGTTAGAACTAGCAACTATTTTTAGGAAACTAAAAGCCATGGCTCCTTGTTTAAAAAGGTTGTATCATCCTTTTCTTTTTGTCCTCGTGTCCTGTTATCAAGCGATACATGTGCTGTTTATCGTAAAAAAAGAAAAAAAGAGTTCGGAGCTCTCCCTTTTCGTCTCTATAGTGCAATGAAGTTTGCAGTAAGAGAACAGCTTGCTGGTGGCTTATCTACCGTACATGTGGTAGGCTATTTCTCATATCATGGCGGAGAAACGTTAATTACCTTCAACTCCTCAACTTGCTTTCGAAAGCAAAGTTGAAAAAGATTGGCTTCCTTAGATATTCAACACGATGATGGAAAGGTAACCATCATTATTCGTTATTGGTAAGTAGAGCACATGAGTTGATACATGAAAATACTCGCTACGAGAAAAAAAAGATGTCTTACGAACATAAACCAACTCCTCACCTGAGATGGTGACGTTAGTGGTTTTCCCAGTAGAAGTGAAAGGCTGAGGGCAGTTAGATAGGTTCCTCTCATGACATAACGCGACTTTGTAAGAATCTATACCAGACTCAAAGTCCATAAAGGCAGACCAACTTGCACTAACGTCATCCTCTCCATTAACATAATTTCTGTCTGACCCTAATCCATCGACTACAGAGCCAGAAGTCGGAGGGGTGTCATCTACCATGACGCCATCAGATTTGAGTAACGATGTAACACCTGCGCCGTTGGTTGCTTTAACGGTGACAAAGTAACGGTAACCATTCATGATGGGTTTAGAAAGAAAGTAACGAATTGACGTGCTATTGTTGATCAGTTCAGTCTCCTTGACGAGATCGCATAAACCAGGGGACAGTCCTGCGCACCAAGATAACTTCACCATGTCACTTTCGAGGTCGTCGAAGGCGCTCCAGTGAGCAGCGACGAGGATTCTACTCTGCTGATTATCGACATCCTTACCTTGTGTATTGCCATCCAGTACTGTGCCTTCATTGGTAGGACCTAGTAATTTAATAGCAGAGTCAGCATGGGCAGTTGACGTATATAACGACGAATATCTCGTTGGTTGATTTATGACCGAAGAGAAAAAGAACGATCTTCATTATTGAAATCTCATTTTGTTGAGACAAAGTAAGTATCAAAATTTACCTGTTTGGTCAAAAAGAATCCCCTTAGATGTTTGGATGTCACTAGTTAGACCTGCCCCGTTCTCCACCTTCACTGATACAAAGTAGGTTTCTCCTTGGACTAGGGGTACATCCGCGAAAGTGTAAGCTGTGGTGTTATGAACCATGGTAAAGTTCCTTGTGTTACATTTCCCTGATGTAGTTCCAAGACAAACGTACGAAGTGCGAACACCACTCTCCTTGTCCCAGAATCCCCTCCACTGAGCAGCAATAACGGAGCGAGTGTAATGTTTTGTGTCACCTTCTATGGTTGACTTAAACATCTCTGCAAAGAAAACTTCACCCATTAAGGGAGGTGTAGAGTCCAACACAAATCCATCCGAAAAGACCTCTGCGGAAACTCCAAGGAGATTTACCGCTTTGATTTTTGTTAAGTATTTGATTCCTCCTTTAAAGTCCAGATCAGCCATACAAATAAATGTCTGGTTGCCTACATCCAAGTTACGCAACAAACAGTCATTGGAGTCAAGTTCAGAGCAGACGGAAACTTCGCTCTTCAGAATGCCACTGTCGGGAGCGACAGCATCCCAGCGAGTGCAGTAACTGTCTTTCGAAAGGAGGAAATCAATGTCATCATCACTTGAGCCATGCTGCAGGTCGCGAACCTAATGAATTGACATCTATGGGTTATTTCATTTTCATTAACAAAGTTAATGGCCAGGTAAAAAACGTCTTTAGTTGCATAAAACTCGTTCAAAGGCCGAACAAGAAAAATTAATCCCCTCTCCTTTCATTTTTACTCAAAATTTATTTTCGCAACACGCACTCGTTATTAATAGAATCCCGTCGAACAAAAAAGCGCAATTTCCTCACTACGTTTTTTTTAATTCAAATCATTTACAGAAAATAGTTTGTACACGGAGGTAGCATGTGATCTGCCACAGATCTTATACTTCTTTTTCACGGTCGTCATCATCACATGTTCGTCACAGTATAACTGATAGTGTTCGATCGTCCGGAGAGGGTAGCCCTGAAAAGGGTCGTTGTCGGTAGTAGCGACTGACGTTTTGGCAACCTGAGAGCAACTTACGATCAGGGTCAAGTGGTTAGTTGTTTTCTGTCGACCTGGACTTAGTACATTCGAACGACAACAACTGTTGGCTCAACAACTCACTTGACTCTGATAAGGACTGCCGCTCAGCTCGTCGAAACTTCTATCACTTTTTATCTCTAAACCCAAATGAAGATACCCATGTCGACCAAGATTACTTTACTTACTCCTGAAAGAATTGGCCCCGTGTTGTCAACTTTGAATCCGTCTGAAGAAACGGTGGAAGAAATTCCTACGTTGTTTACGGCTGTAACGGTAACAAATATTACTATTCCCGCGGGAAGTGGTTCCAAAACCTGTTGTCCAGCTCGCATCTGATCCATGACGTAGGTAGGGGAAATGATGTCGCAGAAGCCCTTCCCAGTTCCCGCACACCAAGTATACCCAGCGACGCCTGATTCTTTATCATGGAAGTCATCCCAGTTGGCATAGATGTAGGTGTCATCTGCTTGGTAATCAATGTCTACAAGCGTCTCACCATCTCTCACTTGGCCATATTCTGGTGGCGTGGTATCAATCTTGACACCATTAGAGGCTGCTATCGAGCTGTAGCCGGACACACCCGTCGCACGTACGGTGACAAAATATTTTACATCGTGATTCAAGCTCAGTCCTATAACTGTTCCTGATAGCTTAGTTCCGACACTATCAAAGTCACTTACATCACACGATCCTTGGTTTGTTCCTAAGCACAGTTCGTACTTTTCGATTCTCCCATTGACGTCTTTAAATGGAGACCAATTTGCTGACAATTGAGAAGCAGAGCTTTGATACTCGATGTCATTCCGTTTGTGTAATCCGTCATACACAGTTCCAGCCGATGGACTCAAATTATCCACAATGAATGGATTGGAAGTGGCCTCGCTGAATAAACCGGCCTTATTGAAGGCATGGATAACAACGACATACGAAACGCCAAATTCAATGCCTAGGACGTCGATATTCGATGTCGTATTGCTGCCAACGTTTACATATGGACCAAAACAGATACCTTTGGTAGTTGCTTGACATACAGCCCATTCGTAATGGTCTAGAGCACTCTCGTTATCTTTAAACCCATACCATTTCGCCTTCACAGTATCCCCCTTTTTGAAATACACAGTTCCTGGAAAAGTTCCAACTGTCACGTTTCCAACTGATGGTGGAGTTGTGTCAATTAATAGAGGTTTGGTGACCACTGTTGTTGTTAATTCGGCTCTGTTTGTAACCATTAGCAGAACAAACACGTGAGTACCAGAGGCTAATGGCTCATACAAGTAGTGTTTTACATTCGTGGCATCTAAACTAATAGGATTCAAAGCGACGATATCACACGAGTTGTTGCTGGTACCTGCACACCATTCAATGAACGAAATACCACTTTCTGCATCAGTTGCTTTATTCCAGTAGAATTCTAAATATCTGTCATCCGTCTGAACGATGAACTGAGACTTGCCTATACTTTTCTTCTCTGCCTCAAAGTAAACCCCTTTCAGAACAGCCGGTGAGCTATCGACAATGATACCGTCGGAGTAGATTGCTGTTTTGAAGCCGGCACCATTAGTTGCTTCCACCGTAATGAAATACCGCAAGCCCTCTTGAGGAATAATGGAATGATAAACGCTTGTGCGCAGGCCAGCTGAGGTCATACTTTTTAATTCGCACGTACCTATAAATGAAAAGGATTGCGCGATAAGCGTCTCGAAATTTAATGAAGCCTATTAAAATAGGGAAGAAAAAGCTAAGATTTGCCTTCCTACTCTAGAGGTGCACAAAACTAAACACACCCTTACCTTGAGCTCTTCCAATGCACCAGCGATATTCAATTATATCACTTTCAACATCCTGAATGCCACTCCAACGAGCAAACAGCATCCCGTTTGTTTTTTGGTAGTCCGTGTCGATAAATACCTCAGTTCTAAGCAAAGTACGATTACCATCCAAAACTTTACCAGATTTCGGGGGCGTCCAGTCAACCACTATTTGCTTTGATGTCAGGGTAGTCTCCAAACCCAACATATTGACGCCTGTAACGCTGACATAGAACATCAACCCTTCGGTAAGCGTCAAGTTTACCTGGTCTAAATCAAGGGAACGGCTCAGACTGTCCACGCGCTGACCGGCTAAAAGGTCACTCTGGAATGGAAAACTTCCAACGCCAACAAGGAAATGGCTTATTCCACTTTCAATATCATCAATTGTCCACGTGACTACGGGAGGAGAGGATGAAGTTATAAAAAAAGTTTCTTTTCCGAAAGACGGAGAGATCTGGAGTGACTTTCCTATCGGAGGGGTTCGATCGACAAGAACTCCATCTGAGGATGACATCACGGTATCACCTTTAGTGTTCTCAGCTTTCACCGTTACGTAATATTTCCTTCCATGTATAAGAGTCAAGTTGTAAAAGCGACTGGCTTTAGTCTTCAAATGATGTACATCCATGTATGGCCATGCGCACGGACCAGGCCCATTGGGTTTTGGCGGTAAGTCTCGAATGCACCACTCGTATCTTGCGATACCAAATAAAGGGTCCTTAAACTCGTGCCAGTGTGCCCAAATAGCTTTGTCATTAAGCTGAAAGTCAATATCGTTTTCTTGGGTTATTGGTCCATCGCTTACCACTCCAGCAGAAAGTTTCCCCAGTATTACAAGTATACCTGGGGAGCACTCTGTCCTAGACAATCCAGCGCCATTAGTTACTCGAACGGCAACGAAATAAGTCTTGTTTCCCACAAGGGTTTGATTTCCAATGATAAATCCACCGACAGAGTCCTCTACTGCAACCTCGGAGTACATGTCCATACTTTTTTGCTTCAGCTTTTGGCAGTCTGTTCCGACTGCCCAGGCGGTCTTTTTGATACCGCTTTCAGAATCGGTAAATCCTGTCCATGTCACAGCAAAGGATGAGTTTCGGACTGTATTTAAGCTTTGATTAAAACTGTTGGGAAAGGTGTAATATGCACTCACAATTCCAGGATTTGGTGGCGATCGATCAATAACAATGCCATTGGAAGATGATTGGCTCGATGATCCTGCTTTATTCAGAACATAAACATTCAAGAAGCAAATAACCCCATGCCGATACGAGGAACTTGAGACGGATATCTTTTGTTTCGACGGTGTAATTTCGGTAAAGTTCCTAATGTCATTCGTTTCTGGTGTTGTTCCAAGTCCCCAAAAAAGAGATCGAAGGCCGCTTTCGTCGTCAAAAACTAACCATTCTGCTGAAAGAACATCTTTCTCAGGATAAAACTGCAGCTTCAGATTTCTCACAAAAGGGGGCGTACTGTCAATCACCACACCATTTGTCCAATATGTCGCGTTCAAACCAACGGCGTTAACGACTTCAATACCACTTGCATATTTATACCCTTCCTCCAACTTAAATAGAATTCGACCATTGCCTGTAATTACCGCAGTGCCTGACAAGTTGAACGGGGCCTCAAAGATGTAAAATGGAACTACGTACTCGTCTCTTTGTAAGTCCTTGATAGCAAGCCGAAGCTGGACTACTGAGGACTCACTATCATGACAATCCCATGAAATAGCAAATTCGTTTGAGCTCGAGGCGTATTCCATGTCATTGAAATAGTGACTCTTGCCATCCCAGACCTTGGAGCACACTGGGGAAGTTGTATCGACAGCGAATCCATCCGATTTTGAGGTAGATTCTAAACCAACATTATTCACTGCTGTAACATTGATATAGTATGTTTTTCCATTACCAAGCTCTTCTGACAGATCCAAAGTTGCCTTTGTAACATTACCATCAAAACTAAAGGAGGCTATGATGCTGGAATTGTTAAGAGGACCCCTCCAAATCTTGATGCGATAGGCCTCAATGCTACTTTCAGCATCAATAAACATAAAAGTAACAAAAACCGTCTTGTTTGAGTCTTGGTAGTGCCCATCTTGAACATAAAGTGGAACAGGTGGGGTATCATCGTACACAACGCCATCTGAGAAGGAGACAGTAGTGAGTCCAACGTTGTTGGTGCATCGAACGCAAGCAAAATAGCGATGAGACAATCTGAGCTTGTAGTTAATAATGAAGGACGTTTGATCAACTGGTAGGCTTCTAAAGTTCATAACGTCTGTGTCTCCGGGCTGAAGTCCAAAGGCGATCTCAACTTTGGAAAGGCCAGCCTCTGAATCTTCACACTTCCAAGTTGCTTTCAAGGTGTTTACAGACGTATAATTCAAGTCGTTGATATGATCATCACCATCGCGGGTTGGCTGTGAAAAGAATGGGGCTGTAACATCTACTAATACACCGTTCGACGAGACCTTAATGCTAGGTATTCCAAGAAAATTATATGCAATTACAGTTGCATAATAACGGATGCCAGTCTTAAGTTTTGACACTTTCAAAGTCGAACTCATAGCTGTGGTCACGTTTCCTACGTTGGTGAATTCTTGAACGTCGTTCCCACCCAGGAACGATCCAAAAGCAAGTTGGTATGACAGAATCGTTGTTTCTGGATCAGTAAAATTTGCCCACGAAGCAGTAAGAACTACGTCATTTATTTGTAGGTCGATATCTAAGCCTGGTTTACCATCGGTAACATACCCTGGACGAGGAGGAGTCGAGTCTACAAGAACACCATTGGACAGAAAGAATGCAAAATTCCCTGCTCTGTCTACCAATTTAAGACATACATAGTATCTTTGCCCTGATATCATGGAAAGCCCAGATAACAAATGGAAATTTGTATTAAGCGGTACAATCTCTTCCTTTCTAAAATCACACTCACTGGAAACAGATTTGTTGCCCAGTCCCATGAACACCTTTTCGATTCCTGAAAAATCTGTAAATCCATACCAGTGTCCACGAAAGAGAGAGGTAACGCTCTGAAATTTGGCGTCCTGTGGGCCCCATCCATCAAATATGACTCCATTTACGGGTGGATCAAAATCAGCCAGAAGAGAAGCAGATGATTTAATTGTGAAGAGACCGGCACTGTTTATAGCGAGTAAAGTAATAAAATAGCGCTGGTTATTCTTTAATGAGGTCTGCATAGGCGACGTCCAGTTAGCTTGAATTGATGTCTTAAGGAGAGTTAAAGAATGGGGCTGGAATTTGATGATGTCATCTGCACCGGGATAACTCCCAACACCAATTTTGTAAGCTTTAATCTTGGAGACATTGTCTTCCACCATGAAATAGGAACGGAAGCTTATGGACGAAGCATTTGTGTATGCTATTGTTTCACCATAATGGCCATGTTGTAAGAGCTTTATCGCAGGAGGACTGCTATCAACAACGAAAGAGTTTGAGAGACCACGGACAGAGAGACCAGCTTGGTCACTTGCCTCGATTGCCACTGAGTAGATTCCATCTTGAAGATTAACAATACGATTGCCGAATCTTTGACGTCCAGCTTTCTTGAATGGTGTTAGCAGCTGATCTGTTTTTTGAGACATCACAGAAATACCAAACATACGAATTCCGGTATGGATATCGTAGAAGCTGTCATTGGTACACTGGCTGAGATTTAGAAATGGTTGAAGTCTCTTCTCATCCGCTAGACACCAATTCCACCTCGCCCATATTGCTTTGTTTTCCCACTGATAAAGCGTTGGAGGACCTGATAACCCAGTGATAACTCTTCCAGAATGAGGAGGAACGAAGTCTACAATAGCACCATTGCTACTACCGTTGACACACATTCCTACCCCGTTGCAGCCCACAACAGTCACAAAATAACGTTGTCCACTAACTAAGAGGATTCCTGTGATTGTTACATTATTTTTCGAGCTCACTGCAGTAAAAGCCTTTATGTCTGCCAGTCCAGGTTTAGTGCCAAGCCCTACGCGAAACTCATCTATCCCACTCTCAGCATCCATGAAAGCTTGTTGCCAATGAGCACTGAAAGAAAACTGCTCACTACTGTAATTCGTGTCTTTACCTCTTAGTCCATCTCTGATATATGTTGGAGAAACTGTAGGTGATGTCACATCAATCATAATTCCATCAGAATACACAGTTCTCTTACGACCTGCTCCATTGATAATTTTAACAGTGACATAGTATCGAATTCTTTCGTTTATTGTTATGTTTGAAAATTGCACATAAGACATCCCATCTTCCATTTTAATTTGTGACAATAAACCAACTTCTTCAAACGCTCGAATATCAACTCCGCCAGGGTACGTTCCCAAACCTACAAGCTGTGAACGAATGCCACTTTCAGGGTCAAAGCATCTCCACTTTGCTTGAATGCTGTTTAGAACTTGAACAAAGTCGAAATCGGACGTGTCGCTGGCGCTGGTCACGTCAATCACTTTTCCTTCGCACACCAGGGGCGTATTGTCAGGTATGAATCCGTTTGTCTCAATAACGGCTTGAAGACCAACTGCATTGGTTCCACGGAGTACAAGCTTGTAACTGACTCCCGATTTAAGAGAAAGACCCTCTATAAGTGGCGTCCGTTGGGTTAAGGGCACATTGACATAACCAGTGATATCCTCGTCAGTTTCCTTTTTAACAATTTTCCACTCATATTTTACAATCGGACTCTCGGGATCAACAAAGGAATGAAACTTGCCTCTAACACGTTTTAGCGATAGTGTGAAGTTGATATCACCTTCACCTGCTCCGTCTTGGAAATATGTTGGTAGAGGTGGAGTTCTGTCAATCATTATGCCATTGCTGCACATGACTGTCTCTAATCCAAATGTATCCATAGCATATAAACGTGTGAAGTACTTTTTACCGTGCTCCAGTTTCAAACCAGAAACCTGAATGGAATTAGAATCTCCTAAAGATGTCAGAGGAACGATGTCTGCTTCAGATTCATCAAATGTACAGGGTTGATTGGATGAGACTCCCCACTTTAGACTCACGACTTCATTGAAATCACTTTTAAAAGCAAAGTTCATTCCGATCGAAAAAGTATTCAACTGATACTCATCATCTTTTCCTCTTTCTGAACCGTCAAAAACAAAACGAATTTTCGGTCCTTTTCGTCTTGCCTGGAACAAGGGACAGAAGGCCAACGTACTATCTATGCCTGCATCATTTGTTGCCATTACACTTACAAATACGTCTCTACCATGCATGATTTTCAAGCTTGTAACGACCTTGCTGAGCGACGTACCCACCCAGGAAGAGTAATCATCCCCAGAACCTTTAATAGACCCTATCATGACTTGATAGGCATTGATTTGGGTGTCCTCTTTAAATCCATCCCACTGCACAAAGTACTTAGTATCTGCCACTTGTCGTGCTCGACATCTTCCAGCCATCGGTGGTGTTCTGTCGATGTTATCCTCGCAGTTGGTAAACAGAACTCTGTCTATTTGATGCGCGGACCACGACCATTCCTTAAATGTTCTCATCGAACCCCATCGGAATCCTACGCGACAACCGAAAAGCCAACATTTGATATAGATATGAGCAAATCTATACCAAAGATAAACTCTGATGCTCAGCGGCGTCATTAGAAGTCTCAGTTCTAGACATGCTGATAATGGCCACCTCTGGAATGAGATACGTAACTCAGGGACGAGGTAGGTCTCAAGGATCCTCGCTTCCACTGTAACTCCAACTTCAAGGACTATTAGATTGACACTTGCACCGGCATAGGCGGTAACCCATGCTCCAGGTATTAAGCCCAGAGCAAAGTTCCTATTAGCCAAACACAGACTTCCCTGAAATCCTACACTGTAATGTCCAGTGACTCCTGCTGTCAATATTACGGGTATTCCAAAGACTAGAATCACAGTCCTATAGCGATAGAACTCGTGAAAGCCTCGCAATAATGTTCCTCTGTGAGAGAAACACGAATCAGGACCTCTCGTAGTTCTTCGCACTCGTTTTCTGTCCTCATGAATGATCTCAAGATTCTCGTGGTACACATCTGTCTCCAGTAGCTGCTTTGAGGTACTTCGTTTACGGCTAGTTCCACATATCATATTTCCAACGGGAAAGATCCGGCGAGGTCTTATGACATAGTCGAAAACAACTTTAAAGTAAAGACAGTTTTCATTTACACTAAAGGTCGTGCTAAGTATCGGCAGCCTTAATTTGAAGTATCTGTCTTCAAAATCACCGCCCATGACTTCGACGTTTTCTTTTTCTGACAACGTTCCACTCGAAAATGCCACCGCAATCACTTCATTGTCAACTCTGGTGACTGATTCTAAACCAGAGGGAGTTCGAACAACCCTTGCCATGGTATTTTCTCCTGTTTCGTCACCCCTAGATAGGTCATGAAATTCAAGCTTACACTGAAACCCAGCAATCAGTGCGCATCTTGAAATGCACGCGTACTCCTTACCGAACTGTCTCACAATTGTCATCCCTTGAGCATCTTTGCCAATGTTTATGACTCTGTCTGGGGCTATACCTGCGGGAGCCAGATCTCCGTTAGACGAGAGCTTATACCCATACGCTTTACCTTGGATACCGTCCGTTACCCATAGAAAATTATGCTGTTGATCATACGAGACAGACCCAGCTTTTCCTTCGACTGATACAGTCTTGTAGATGTTAACCTTTGAGGGTTGAGGGGAAGAAAGCGTCGACGTAATGTGGTCTTTTATAACTGAAAGAATGCCATTTCCGTCACTATCACTAATCCAAACGTAATCATTTGCTAAAGCAACTCCTCCTATTTTCACATTCAGAGGGGCTCCTTGTTTGGCCAGAAGAATAATCTTTTTAACGCCTCTATCGAAGTTAGTAACAACAAGGAGTGATGCTTTGCCTTTGTTACTTGCCACACCGTGCATTCCAAGAATCATCTCATTATCGGAGAGCTGAGTGATTCCCTCCACTTTATAATCATCAAAAAGGCCTGGTGTTGGCCAGCGGCCACTTTTTGGCATTGAGGAAAGATCGTCGAGATGAGGAAATTTCCAAGTAAAAATTTCTGATAAATATGTTGATGATGATCGTCTTAAAGATCGCAAGCAAACTTCCTCAGAGCAGTAAGAGATGTCTTGCCAAGGTTTGTAGGCACCCGCACTCAAACCTCTCTGCCTCGTCTGAATTGTGTCCAAGAAATTGGAAACTTTATCCAAAAAGTTGTTCACTTGGTCAATTCCTTTAGTCACTGATGGCACGTTCTTGTCAAGGTGAGGTTTTATCACATCGTCAAAATCCTTTATTTCAGCCAGAATGATAGCAACTGGATTCGAGAACAAACTTGTGACATCTCCTACCATACCGGCGAATGCCAACGCACTTTTAGTACCGTTATCCAATAATTTTAGGGAACTGTCGAATTTTTTCGTAGTACCCCAAAGCTGGTAGGACGTCTTAAGCTGCGAGCGCAAACTCTTAAGTGATTGCAGGTACCGAAGTACAGCTTCGTCGTAGACACTACGCAGTGAATTAAAAGTGGTAATTTGAAAATCTCGAATTTTGCTTTCCAGTTCCTTTGCTTTTAATTGATAGTCAGCTATTCTTTTAAAATCAGTTTTCTCTTCTCTTAACGACCTTTTATGAACTTTGACTCTCATCCCAGGATCTTGATCGTTAAGTTTTCTTCCTGTGATTTTCTTCAAAATCTTGTCTATTTTTATGAAATCACCTTGAAAGGAAATGTTTCGCACTTGCTCCATGAGTAGTTTCATGTTGTCCAACACTTGTGTTATATTGTTGACTCCTTCTTTGCAGTTACTGAGCAAGTCAGTATACTCACTCGCTTTTTCAAGTTTATCTTTAACGGCGATCACCTTATTTCGGACAACTTTTCCTTGTTCAATAAATACTTTTGAAATGCAAGTAACACCCTTTACACATCTCTGTGGCCTGAAGTTTTTCCACGTTTCAGGTACCAATTCGTTCAAGACAGCTAAATCACTCTTGAAGTCCTGGTACTGATCTTTGATGAATCCACCGACCTCAATTGCCTTGCGGAAGCATGGTTTCGTGCTGCTGAGAAATAGCTTCTTCATCTCTTGGCAATCAGGTAGCTTCCTTGCTGTATCAAGTATGGGTGCAAACGAGCTTGTAAAAGGTTTAAGATCTTGAAATACTACTATCATATCATTAACCAAGATTTTAAAATTACGTATTTCCTGTTCCATCTCGCGTACAGAATCTTTTAGTCCTTTGAATTTCGGCAAGGCTCTGTTAAGTAGGATGGCGGCTCCATTTCT
This sequence comes from Pocillopora verrucosa, assembly GCF_036669915.1. Taxonomy (NCBI): domain Eukaryota; kingdom Metazoa; phylum Cnidaria; class Anthozoa; order Scleractinia; family Pocilloporidae; genus Pocillopora; species Pocillopora verrucosa. Next base: position 26,347,932 of record NC_089315.1, on the reverse strand, counting down.
CGAAAACTCCTGAAACTGATCCACAAAGTCAAAGCCTCGTATTTTACTTAAGCTTGTGGCCCTCACAGCACTGAAATCGGTACAAACTTTCTTTATGCGCTGATCAAAGTCGACTTCAAACTGTTTTCGAAGGTCAAGTTTCGCGATGTTTTTCATGTAATTCTGAGCGTCTTTTGCAAAATTAATCACCTCGTCTGCCGTTCTCCTTGCCTTTTCTGCGTATTGTGGAAGTTGTTGGAGTTCCTCGAGGACCTCATTCAGGCGTACGGATATATCACGAACAGTGTCACCAAATCCTTCTTTCGAGTTTATAATTGATATAAAGTCCCTAACTAGCTGAGAAACACGAGACATCTTTCCAACTCGAGCTGCCAGATTCTCTTTATGCCACCTTTCGACTTCTGTGACTGCCGACTTCAAGTCTATCCCAGCAATTCTGATGTTTGCTGTCACCGGTCCGGTCACTGAGGCCAGGTCATTCAGCGTCTGACGAGCGTTCGTTTGCACTTCATCGATGACATCAGCGGCGAATGCTGATGAATTGGTACATGCCCCATTCATTTTTGAAGACGTCCCGTTCAAGAAACTAGCAACATCATCTGCTAGACTTTGAATACCCTTCATCTTATCTGTAACATCCCGCAGGGAGTTTGATACTAAGCTTGCCGAAGAAGCAGCAAAATTCCCTTTCATAGTATCTAACGAATTGTCCAAGATTACCGTGAGGTTGAGAAGCTCTAAGAGAACATTTTGGGTCGTATTTAACATGTCCTGAAGGGGATGGATTCCTTTTATTTCAGCATTTTCCCCAAATTCTTTAAACGTGCTGGAGAAGTTCAGAGCTGCCTCATGGATTCGGCAGGTTTTCTGGATGTTCTGTTCTGCAAACTGGCTAACAGCAGGTCCAAGTTCCCGGAAGAAATCTGTCATGTGGCTGATAGCAGACACATTTAAGAGATGAAGGTCAAGTATATCGCTGATTCTGGAAATAAATCCTCGCAACAGGTCGGATGGGTCGGATGAATTTACGTTAACTCCTTTTAGCACCAATGGAAATTTCACTCTTAAGTCAAACTCCCCCCCTGGAAAGATCTCTCGAGAGAAGGTTTCTAGATCAAAATCAGGAAGCTTAAAGTGACTGAAAAAGTCTCCAATATTTTTCAGAAGAGCAAGGAATTCTTGAAAATCCTGAGACTTCAATTTGAGATCAAACTTTAGGCTGACTCTCCAATGAAAGCCAAGGCCAAAATTAAACATTCTGCCCTGATACTTTGGCGAATGAGGTTTAAGAAAAGGCAGACTCAGTTCCGGCAAATGTGTACCTGCCAGTGTGTCAAGAAGGCTTGTCATTTCAACAAACCCGTCACTAAACCTATGAAGTCTTGTTAGGACTTCTTGAAACGTGTTTAAGGAACCGGCAAAGTAAATCGAAAACTTGAAAGGGAACTGGAGGCGAAATCCGTCTGGTACAGTCGATCTGATAGCCATAAAATATTCCTTGATCTCGTTAGTCTGTTGCTTTACTGTGACTTTCTGTAGGGTTTGAAGAAGATTGTTGATTATAAAGTCTTCCGGCAAATCGTGGGGCAGGTACTTACTTATGTCATCGATAAAGTGCAGTATTGTATCCATTGTGCCGAGAGCTTTCAGAAGAACTGCATCAAGATCGGTTAGTGTCACAAACTTCTCCTGAATTCTCTTACTTCTATCCATAAGTGATGCCCATTGATTCATGCGAAGGCTTAAAATTTTTGAGAAGCTGATTATCTTGCTGGTACCTTTTAGGGCTTGTAATGGAAGCGCTAGATCTTTTAAAAACCGATCGATCTTCCCCACAAATTCGACAAACTTATCGATCTTGATGGGCAAGAGGCCGACGAGCTTTTCTTTGAACTTGGCTATTTGTTCCGTAATGACACTTGTAATACTATCGAATTGTCTCAGAAGTTCGTCTCCAACATCTGCAAAGTTATGAATAAGATCCTTTGGAAAGTCGTTCTTGAAACTTGCTGCTGCCTTAAATGCAGCCTTCCCGTTTACCACATCAAATGGTATCGTGAGAATGTGGCCTCGGATAAATGCATAGTTATCAAAACTTACTTCAAACTTCCCACCAAATAATCCAACTTGTAATTGAAGTTTGTTTAAAAATTGCATTCCAGTTTCGGCTCCTAACCATTGTCCTCCAAGACCCTTACGCCAGCGTTTTCCTCGGCCGAGGGTGTATTCTCGAGGTCGAAGCACAGGGAACAACGCTCGCTTGCGTCGATGAATAAAGTTACGCGTAGTGCGTAAGTAAACCGCTTTAGTGTGGTTGCCATGGTTTTCTAAAAACTCTTGTATCGAACAGTCCAAGGCTTCATCTTTTACAGCGTGCCACATTGCGTGCTCCAAGCCTTGAACAACTGAATCGGTCAGTTCCTGGTGCCGATGTATAAATACGTTAACAACTGCTGCCTTGACCTCACTATGCTCATCGTGATACAAGGCGTTTAAGAGATGACTATCAGTGTACTGAGGAGACAGTTTCCGCATAGCCGAAATTACGCCTGATCGAATGTCTGAGTTGTCATGATCTATATGTTGGAGAATAACTGGAAAACCAGAATGGTGGCCCAGATTTCCAAACGCCCAGATATGGACTCTCAAGTGAGACTCGTATTCATTACTGTCAGGATGGTAGAGACTTGACCTGTTTCTGTACCTGTGGTGGATCAACTCGGCAACGCTATCGCTTAAAGAATCATTATACCCTGCTTTCTGCGCTCTTTTTGCTAGTCCAGCTAATACCAGCATCGCAGTATCAGTTATATCCTCACCTTTCTCATCTTTTAACGTCAAATCCAAAATGGCGTTAACGAGATCACAGTGCAATGGTCCCTCCGGTAAGTAGAAGATTGATAGTAACAAAGCCTCGTACTCCTCGCTGGTGAGTGGTCGTGGGCTATCTGTCTTGACAGCATCCGCCAAGGCAGCCTGGGCTTCGCCTCCACCATTTGCAGCAAGTGCACCAACGTAGACTCTCCAAGAGGTTAGGTTTTGATGATTTCGATTTTGAACAAGTCGCTTGACCTCTCTGAACGCGCCTTGATCGCTTTGTACCATGTTGTGTAGCTCTTTAGTGCAATAACCCACCTCACGCTCTTTAACACTCTTGTCCACAAAACAGCGCAGAACTTCATGAAGAGGTCTTCTTTTCTTCTTTTCGCCACCGATCTTCGACCATTTAATTTTTTTGGTGTCGTCAAAAACTAAACTGTCACTGGTTAGGTATTTGAAGTCTTGCCGTTTTTCGACCGTCGAGCGCTTAGAACGATGACTTTGATTTCCAAAACATGACCTTAAGACGAGCTTGCTGTATCCACTGCTTGATATTTCTATATCTTGCTTTTTGAAGTCTTTCATATTCTCTGCTCTGGGATGTTCATGGGCAGGCTTGAATTGCGCTCTTGTAGTGCGTTCAACCTTTTCCACTCTCCCATCTTTCAAATGAACATGAGCACTGTGTTCGGACTGCACCTTATGCTCAGCCTTGGCCGGAGTGCCGTCTGCGAATTTTCGATAGTCTACGTTCGTCCAGGTACGATGTAGATGCGCGTGTGTGTCGTTGGCAGACATAACTTTATACTTGGTTCGAAAGATGCCAGAATCATCGTGTTCTTGGACGTCATAGTAGCTGTGCTTGTGAGCGTCCTTAAGATTAAGTTGGAATGAGCCAGCAATGCCTAATGTTATGAAGTGATAACAAGTTAAATATTATCCTTTCCCGGTTTCTTTTGCTATCGTATAACTCATATCAAAATTAAAAGCGAGTAATGCCACGATAAGTCTTATAGAAAAAGACTGTAAAAGGTTCAAGATTATAAATAATTGTCCAGACATAAAGTCAAAGGTGACGATTTTCAGATCCGTGGCAAGATATGTATAAGGTTGGCCCGTCAAAATGAAATAATGTGACAAAAATTTCTGTGAAGTTTGGCATTCTGTCGCTTTGTTTATCTATCACCGGTGGCAAAGCGCCTGGAGCTTATTGTATAGGCGCTAAATAAATGGGTATTATTGTACTTGTTATCATTTTCATTATCATCACTATGGTATTAAGATCAGTATTTTGCTGTGGAACTTTCGAGTGATAATGGTGTTACAAGATACATGTATTTCCGGTAGTGTTGTTGTGAATGAACTGTCCATCAGAAATATACAAGGTTTCCTCTAAAAATTGCGTGTTCACTGTATGAAGCGTAAACATGGTGTCAGGATAAAAGCGCAAGAACTAAACGTCTTCAAAGCAGTAAAAGTCGTCGTAACTCATCACAAGAAACCGTTGAAACGTATTTCAAACCCAAAACAAATGTGATTTACGCGAGATTCCTGTTCAACTCAGCTCCGCGAAATACCGAAGAGGGAATAGATGAATTCGTGAATCGACTGAGAAAGATGGCTTCGCGGACGAGATGATTAGGTACAGGATCGTAATAGAAATCCAAGACAAAGCTACAAAGCTACGACTACTCATAGGAGAGAATTTGGATCAAGACTAGACACTCAGCATTGGCAGATCGAAGGAGGTGGCTAAACAGCTCGATCTCATGAAACAGGATCAAAGCCTAACACACGAGCACGTCAACGCCGTGGGCAGTCAAGCGAAACGACCCCACAACAAATGGCCGCGCGACAAAATGAAAGATCCGAAGGATACACAAGAAAGAAGAGTTTAAAGCGTATGGTCAAACATGTCTAGTGTGTTCGAAGCCAAATCACTTTACATCTGTCTGTCGTCAGAAAAACAAGCCCACAGGAGAAAAAGGTCGCAAAGAGTACAACAAGTCACAGAGGAAAGGGATGAATCCGAGGAGGAAGCGACCGATAATGAAGACCCGTTTTTTAAGATAGAAGAAGACTCCAGCGTGAAAACACCAGGCAAGCAATTTAACCCTAAGATAATCTTCTCAGACCTAAAAGAGTCATACTTCACCAAGTTACGACGTCAGTTAAACATCGGCGCCACGTACAATGTGATGGGCTCCGTGACTTGGCAGTCTAGACCAAACGGGCGACTCCCCTCTCAGAAGTAGTAAGGTGAAACTTAAGTTGTTTGATGGTTCCCTCATGAAGCCTTATGGTGTAGCCACCCTGAAGTTACACCAAAAATGACACGGCCAAAGAGTTGGATTTCCAGGTTATCGAAACAACAAACAAGCCACTACTACCCGCTGAAACCTGCGAGAAACTGGGACTGTTAAAGCTTACCATCTAAAACACAGTAAAAGTAAACAGTGTGAGTCCAGTATCAGTAAAGTCGAGTGCTCCACTGACTAGAGAGAAAGTCTTGACCGAATACAAGGATGTGTTCGAAGGCCTTCGTCATACAGGAGATTCCAGAAGTTTTGTTATCGACCAAGACTATCCCCAGTATAGCACGCATCGAGACGCATACCAGTGACTCTACAGAAAAAAGTCAAGGAGAAGATCGCAGAGGTTGAGAGAAAAGGCATCATACAAAAAGTGGCTGAGCCCATTTCATGAATGAGCAGCATGATAGTAGTTGCAAAGCCAGGAAAGATTAGAATCTCTCTTGACCCCCGAGACTTGAGCAAGGCGATTCAGAGGCCCAAATACCTGATGCCTACGTTTGAAGAAATATCCCCAAACTTAGCAAAGCGAAGGTTTTTACCACCCTCGATGCCAAAGATGGTTTTTACCAGATTGGATTTGATGAAGAAAGCAGTAGGAAAACAACTTTTTGGATTGCATTTAGCCGATACAGATATCTAAAAATGCCATTTGGTATCAACCTCGCCCCCGAGGAATTCGAGTGCAAGTTACATGAGAAACTTACCGGTCCAGGAGGTGTAGAAATTCTTCGAGATGATCTACTAGTGTTTGGGTATGGAGATACCCAGGAAGAAAGAGGTGCAAACCATGATGAAAATCTCAGAAAACTCCTGGACAGACCCAGGGAAGTCAATCTCAAGCTGAACAAGTCAAATTCATGGGCCATGTAATTAGCAAGGATGGTTTTAAACCAGATCCAGATAAAGTTAAAGCGGTCAAAGACATGCCAAAGCCCACTTCCAAGAACGAGACTCTGAGTCTACTGGGTTTCATAAACTATCTGGCCAAATTTCTACCCAGACTATCTGAAGTGGCACAGCCCTTCAGAGATCTGACCCAGGCCAACGTCCAATTTTTATGGTCCGAGCAACATGACAAGGCATTTGACGAAGTAATAAAGTTAGTGGCAAACCATGAAGAGGTAACTATTCAGTGCGACGCAAGTGAACGGGGTCTGGGTGCGATACTCCTACAAAATGGCCAACCAGCTGCTTTTGCATCACAAACACTGTCTAAAGTTGAACAGAGATACGCTCAAATTGAAAAAGAATGTTTGGCTATTGTGTTTGGTTGTCAGAAATTCTCACAATACATTATAAGAAGAGAGAGTGTCACTATCAAGTCAGATCATAAACCAATACAGTCTATTTTCAAGAAATCGCTTCTGTACGCGCCATGTCGTCTCCAAAGAATTATACTTCGACTACAGAGATTTAACCTTGAAGTAGTCTACAAACCGGGATCACGAATGTTCGTAGCTTACCACCTATCCAGAGCCTTCCTAAAAGCCACTGGTCCAGGCAAAGAAGAATTTCAAGTTTTTGCTCTGAAATTGGAAGCAATGATCCCTTTCGACACAATCATGGTCAGCAGCGAGAGACTGCCAAAGCTTCAAAAGGCTATAGCACAAGACCCTGTCATACAGACTCTCAAATCCACCATTCTGATTGGTCGGCCAGAAAAGAGAGAAGACGTACCATTCCACATCAAAGAATACTGGAATCACACAACGCTCCATAATAGCATCATTTTCAAGACTCAGCGAGTCGTCATACCAAAAGCCATGAGAACAGAGCAGACCACTAGAGCTCGTTCCAGTCACCAAGGAATTGAAACGTGCAAAGGACATAGTCTTGGACATAGTCATGGCCCTCCATGAACAAGGACACAGAGGAAGCTGTCGTGAAATGTGAGATATGTGCTGAGTTCCAAGCAAAGAATGTGAGGCGGACAATGCAGACACACCAAATACCCGATCGACCATGGAGCCGAGTTTCCTCAGACTTGTTCACCTTGAACTCTAAGGAATATATTGTGCTTACAGACGGCTACTTACATTTCATAGAAGTTGGCGAGTTGAAGGGCACAACCGCAGTATACATCATAAAGTTTCTCACAGAGCAGTTTAGCCGTTACGGTATACCTGATGTACTTATAACCGACAACGGGCCGCAGTACGCCTGCCGAGAGTTCACGGAATTTTCCAAGGACTGGGAGCTTAAACACGTGATGTCATCACCCAGGCATGCCAAATCCAACGGTAAGGCCAAAGCGGCAGTGAAAATAGCAAAGAAGATTGTCAAGAAAGCCTACAGGGACAACGAGGACTCTTGGCTGGCATTGGTAGATCAGCGCAACACGCCTATGCAAAGTGTAAATTCTAGCCTAGTACAGAGACTGATGGCATGAAGAACACGTACACTGTTACCCATATCAGCAAATCTTCTGTACCCCAGAGTAGAAAAAGGTATCAAAGAGAAATTGAAGGCCAAGAGACAAAAGGCTAAAAGCTATCATGACAAAGGCAGCAAGTCACTACCAGAGCTTGAAATAGGTCAGGAATTCATAGTAGCTGGACAGCAAAACAGAATCTGGGAAGCTGGTACATGTGTTCAGAAGTCATCAGACCACTCATACCTGGTAGAAGTCAAAGGAGATGCAGTGCGAAACAGAGAGACATTGAGACCAAGGTATGAAACACTGAAGACTGATGAGACAGTCGACACTGAAATAAAATCATCCACACCTACACCACCACAGACAGGAGAGCAAGTAGCATTGACCAACACAGTGAAGTGAACGACACCCAGCACAAGAGTAACAGTACATCAACGAGGATAACCCATACAAGAACAGTTAGGCCACCAGTGAGATTTGAAGAAGCATTTCAACTGATTAAGGACACTGAACATGGAACAGAACATTGGACACTGCTTTTTGTTGTTATGAATGATTTTAGATTACATTACAGTGATGGGTTTAAAAAAAAAAAAAAAAGGGGAGATGTTACAATATACATGCATTTCCAGTAGTGTGTCCATCAAAAATATACATGGTATGTTCACTGTGTGAAGCGTAAACAAATGGTAATTGTTGTTCAGTGATACAGGTACAGGCATACTCGGAAATAGAAGATGTGAGTACTTCCAGTGATATTCAACCCAACATGAATGACCTTATTATTGCAGTTTCCTTTCGTTAGTAGCTACAGGTAGGCCTTGGGATAGGTTCATGACATGACATGACCTTCCTGAATTCTGCAAGGATGTACAGTGTTTTGAAAGCCCCATTTGGGGGCCAGGTATTAGCCTAGCTGAGGTGCATACCCTCTGGACAGGATAAAGTGTTCATTCCATAAAGGTGTCAATCGAATTACGGCAGAAGTCACAGAGAGTTTTAGGACCAAAGTTTGCGTCCCTCAAGAAGAGAGAAATGGAGAGGTTACAGAGCCAAACAAATTCACCATACAAGAGGAAAATCGAACCCTAAATTAACGTTGTTGAAAATGGTTTTGTAATGGAATAAGTATGTTCAATGACATTTAAGCAATGCTTTGTTTCACAGTCCTTTTTTCACTTTTAAAACAAGTTCTAAGAGGCCTCAAAAAAGACTGTGTTACAGCCAACTGGTAGACTTGTCAGTAGTACATGCAATTTACTGTACCAGCACAAATAGACATTTACATGGAATCAATTAATGGCTACATAAATTTCAAGGTTAAATGCAGTATGAATAAAAAAAGTAGCATAAATGACAGTGGATAAGATCGCCTTGTGATCACATGTGATGTTGTTAGTTAACTCCAGGTAAAGGATTTCCACTGTTTCCAAATTGAACTGTGTCTGCTGGTTTAGTCTCAAGGCAAATGATGGGCGGAGTGATTCTTAAAATTCATAACAGTGAATATGATTCGTAAATAAAAAGGTAAAGAGCAGGCAAAATCATCTAATTTTTTGTCTCAGTGACATAATTACAATAGAATGCAAGTACATTTAGTGTTCCCAGGATAACGACCCCTTTCAAGTCTGTCAATTGTAAAATAACTAACGACAGAAAAAAAGGCAACACCAATTCAAATCTTGGTGAAAGAAAAACTACGTTTCTTAGAGTTTGTTCGAGTCCATGCCACTATCCCAACTGGAAGACTTGAAACAGGTCAGTTATTAACTTTACGCATTCTTGAGCAATTGTGAACTTCTCCAGTCTGATAATGTTAAAAAGCTGTCTCAAAAAACACTCACCGCTTCATAAGGACAAACTTTCTTGGGCAAATAAATGCCGAAAACGGTATCTTCAGTTTGCAAAACAGTCAAAGATTTGTACGTTCAAAGATTTTGCGAGCCCGCGTTGCTGAAAACCAGTTGATTATTTGCATTTTGAAACCCTAGGCCAAATCGATCAAATACTTCAGCGTGGAGTGTTTCCGTCGAACCTTACCGAACTTTGAATCGAAATAATCTGCAAACATTTTCTCTTCTCTGAGTGACCCTTTTGTTTTGCTTCTGGCTGCTGTTTGAAAGAGCTATTTACATTATTTTGACTTCCACTTTCACGGTAAGTCAGTGAATTATTCAACGCAACATTAATCAAATTCAAATTGAAAAGGTGGCGCCAAACTTTAAAAAGTATCTGTTAACCTGGAACTTCATTTACATTTTGAGGTAAATTATATATGCTTCATTAATAATCAGTAAGGAAAGAATTCGACCATCAAGGGGACTAAAACTGAGAAGATTGACAAAACAAATTACATGGGTAAATAACCGAAAATTAGGATTCAATATTGACTTTCAGTACCGGTACTTCCTATTATATCTATGCTCGAAACGACCTAGAAACCCTAAATACTTCTGAGGAAAGGTTTTCTGAAACTCCTGTAATCTTCTTAAGCAAACCATAGTCTTATTAAAGTGAAGTCTTCGACTGCTAATGTACAAATTACTTGGGGCTTTCCGCTAGCTTTTAATATTGATGTTTTGAGCGATTGACGAATGGACTCAGTGTATGAAAAGAAAGGACACTAACGAAGTGACCTTGATACACTTTTGATACCTTCGCGATTCCGATCGAAGAACTAATGACACGTTATTCAATTAACAACAACTATGCTCTCGTTTAACTCTCAAATAACAAACAAAATAATTCACTAATCGTATGTCACGCAGTAGCTGTCACAAATTGTAACGAAACTCTCTTAGTCGATTGATATCTGTTTGCAGTTGTTTATTTGAAACATCAATTGAATAATTTCTCTTTTATTTCAATTTCTATGAATTGTTGCTTTGTTGTTATTTTTGCCCTTCTGAAGAAAGATCTGGGCATAATCATGCCGTAAAAACGATGCGACACGGCCCTAACCATAAGTTAGATTCATATGTAAAGTGAATGTATATTACATGCATTCTGACAACTTATATTTCTTAGGACTGCTTATTTTGGTTCCAATAATTTACCCGGACTGCTTTCTCGACATGAAAAGTAGCAGTTTATCATAAATTTGCCTCTTGCACTTGTTTGAATTACAGCTCAAGAATGCAACATGTCATGTAGCTAATAATGTCTAGATATTCAAGAGTAACATTTATGTCTAATACAGGTGTTTTAGTTTAGAATTGTTCTCTTCTGTAGTTGGAAAATCAATTTTCATTTTTTTCCAAAGAAGATTACCATTGGGCTATTCTGTTTTAGATCTGCTTAAATGGTGAAATTTAAAATATTTCATATCCAATTTTTAGAAATTGAGGAGACCCTAAATTGTTTAAAAAATGGTAATCTGAAAGTTGACTTTGCGGGAAATGGCAAAGAGAGGCTGTTTATTTTTGTCCAATGAAAAGTGTGTGAAAATAGTTGGCATGCTGGCTGTAAGATTTAAAATGATTTTAGTAAAATAGTTGGCATGCTGGCTGTAAGATTTAAAATGATTTTATTAAAACACATTTATTCCCAAAATCTCACCAGGGAAACAAAACTAATTGAACTCAACACAAAGGTAAACTTGCTGATAAGATTTTTCTCAAATTGGATGTCCTTTGTAAATGAGAGCAAGTAACAATTTTGTTACGGACATAATACATAATGTCCATAACAAAAACAGTCTTTTTTTTCATTTTCTCTGTAAGCTTGGCTCCTTTTTTAGTTTTTAGGGGTCAAAACTTAAGTGCTGTAAATTATCAAAATCCTGGAAAAACACTGAAAAAAAATAAAGGCTGCTTTATGCAAACATTGCCTTACAAACATTATATTATGGGCATAAAGTTATGGGAATTATATTATGGATATTATGACTGAATGGCTTTTATTATAGTAATTCTTTTGGAAGAAATAAATGCTACATGCAAACCAATTTTTTTTCAAATTTATCAGATCTAAGATTACAATGCTTTTAACTAAACACTAATAACAATAACCATAACAACAGCTGTTTGTTAACAGTTGCAACACCATGGTGACACGAGGAGTATAAATTTTCAAAAAGTTTTAGTGAAGTAAGTTTGCTGAAAGACATATCATATTAAGAGTTAGCACCTTCTTTCAAAATATCTGAAGATGACAAATTTAATAAAAAACAGGCAATGTTTCAGAAATGTAGCATAAAACATGCGATACTTTAACTTTCAAAGGCCATTGCACTGATAATGACTGTCCTCATTATACAGATAAAATTGTCAATTCATACAGTTCAGTGGAGTGTAACTAGTGTCAACTGCTTTATTTAGATTCAATGAAGAGTACTCTGACAAGGAGTTCAGCACAATCCAAGTTCAGTAATTAAAGCAATATTTGAAAAAATTATCTTTTTGAAAATATTTAAACAGCCTCTCAGTATATGAAAGACTTGGAACATTGAAAGGTCATGGAGCCATAGAAGACTCTTCTCTTGTGGACAATATCAATATTGCTCCTCAGAGGCCAGTTAAATGTTTCTACAACTTGGCAAAGAAAATTAGATTTCAACCTCATCATCAGTAACTTATCTCATACTAGAAATCTAATCTGCACTGTATCTTAGAAAGCAAGAATCAAAAGACAGCAGAAACACTAGTTAGAGCTTGCTCAATAAAACTGAATTGTAAGGAGTATGCTCCATATGGGTTACTCCACAGACCACAGTCACATGTATACACAAGCTGTAGTATAAATGTTACGGTTATCAGCACAACCAGAAAAGAAAATTAACTTGCAATTGAGCCTGACTAAGATTACATTCATCAGTTCTGACATAGGTCAATCATCAAAAGTTAACATTAAGTAAACAAAAACATTCCCTCATTCTAACCGGTGCCAAAAAAGTTTCACAGTATAATGTCTGCAACAAAAGTTGTGTCAATTGTCCATAACTGCAAGTTTTTACCTTAAACTCAAAATCTAACAACACAATAAGGGATAGAACTAGATTTTAAAAAGCTATGAAGCACTTTGTTCTCATTATTATTAAATGACTTTTGTTTGAATAGTCAATTCACAGGAAAATGAGTGTCAAGTGAACACATTAAATTGTAGGTTGATTTTTTTTTTGTAATGTCCATGACAGAGTTTCAAACAAGAATATTGGCAGCATCTGTTAAAGAAAGGAAAGTGCTTTCTCTGCCAATAGTCAATTACCTTGTGAGGAATGTTTGAACAAATTATAAATTCAAAACTGTGCACAATAAGTTTTAGGAAATTTGTTTCCAAAAAATGTAACATCCGTAACATGGAATTGCCCCATTCCATTAAGAGGAATGTTTGAGAAAGAAAAGAGTTTGAGTCATCTGCAGGATATCAGATCACCTGAGAACATTGCTATAGTTTAAAGTTCTGCCATGCATGTATATGTTCCAGTACCAATAACGAAGGTTTGTTCTGTTACAAATGGTAAGATCCAAGAAGTTATTGGAAAGACTGATATGTTGTATATGCTGGCTTAGAAGGAAAAAATTGTGATAGCCTCAGGCAGAATTTTCCAATACAAAATGGTCACAGACTAACCCCAAGCCATTGAATAACCTATTTTTTTCTACTCTCTTTCTCTCAAATCACAATTGGTGCCTGTGAAAGGTTGGTAACTTATGAAATTGATTTTGTAAATGCAGATGTTTCATTCAATAGGTTACACTTTACAATGCCATCAAAATATAACTCGGAGTATTTAGTGTGAGATTTTATTTACCAATCAGATCAATGCTACTATGAATTAATTTCCAAAGTAATATGTTCAGTTTTTATAGGGAAGCTTTCATTTGTTCTTACCCATAATTAGGCATAGTTAAGGTATGTCTTAACAGGTTTGTTGAATTTGGACATTTTCTACTGTCAATTTCACAGCAGAAATGGAAGAAATTCAATGAGTGAAATCCATATTTAACCTCGTAGAGTAAGAAAAATTACCTAGTTCTCACAATTTCGAAATGCTTGATATTTGGATTTGATTGCAGTGACCTCCTTGCTGTTAAAAAGTGAAAATAGATAACCTTGAGTTGTCCACAGAAGTGTTGAAAATGGTATAAGATAAACGTGTACTGTCAACTTGTTTTAGAAAATAGATAGAAAAAGACAATATGGTGTGTTGATGGTAAAATCTTGACTGCCCTACAAACCAATTAGATTGCGGGGTTGGTTACCATATTTTCTGGAGAAAATATTCATATTCATATCCTTGTTTTTACTTTCAGGAAAATACTTAGCAGCTCATATGTCAACTTGACCTTGAAACTTTACTAAAAGATAATGGACATCAAATGACCAAGGTTTTCAAACAGGAAAAAAGTAGCAGGAGGAAATTGTAAAGTAGCCAGAGCACTATGTCATCGCGATAACGGTGGCCTTGTGGGGTGGGGTGCTGGAACACGAAAAGTACCCAGCGCAAATGCTTGAAGTAGCCAGTGACTTGCGCTGGGCACCAGCTAAATTTGAAAACCCTATATGACATTAAATATGACACATAAGAGTATTATCACAATGTTTGATGCATTCAATTGGCTGTCCATTTTTTAGGATTGCTAAAACTAGCTTGAAAAAGTGTGACAAAAATCTTCATTTCATATTAAAACCATTTCAAACTAACACTTGAAAGCTTCTGTCAGAACTGGGGAACTAGTAGAAGCTGAACTTGATAAAACTAAAATTGAATATATCAGAACAAGAGTATAGTACTGTACTGGTAGATGGGTTTGAGGAAACTGTTGTCAAGATGAGAGAAAATAAAAGCAGAAACTCACTGATTGAATTCAAATGTATGAGATCCCAAGAACTTTTCACAATTTTGACAACAGTGTGCATTTAGACAGAACAGTTTACAACAATAACTAAAACCTGAACAAAGGGAAAATTTTTGTTTTTTTCTTTTTCGAATCAGTTCAGTTTTTTTTCCTTTGTTTATACAGTATCATGACAATGAATACAAGACAAAGGAAAATTAAAATAAAAATGGCATGAAAACTTTTAAATTGGGGAAAGATAACCACAAAAAGTGAATTGTACCATAATAATTACAGTTGTGTAACTCAATTAAATGAAAGAGAGTCTCTACAATAGAGAACATAGAACAAATCAGTTTAATTTTAATTTTCCTTTGTTTATATCATGACAATGAAAACAAAGCAAAGGAAATTAGAATCGACTGGTGTAGAAATTTTTTAAATTGCAGAAAGATCAACCACAAAAAAGTGAAATGTGCCATTCAGTGACAATTAATTGTGTAACTCAATTAAATGAACGAGAGTCTCTACAACAGAGATCAAGTTGCATTAGTTCAGTAAGAGGGTTCTTGTATGATACCATTAACTACACAAAACTTATTGTAAACATGATCTGAAACTCCTTTGAAAGATTTTGCTGGAGCATCTTAACCTTTTATCCTAAGAGTGACTAGCATTTGCCTCCTGTCACTTCTGAATCAAACATGAAGGTCATAAGGATAAGACGAATCTTCCTTGTCAGTGGCTTGTTTTAGAGAACCGTGTGGAGAATATGCATACTGATCCTGGGGTGTAAAAAGTTATGAAAGAAGATGAAAGCAGAAAAGCTCTGTGGGATAATAACACCACACAGACAAAGATATTTCAGACCAACTTTCGTAAGGTTTCTAAACACTTAGAAGCGTTTTTAAACCAAAACCCAACAAAGTAACCATATCACAAGGAGCCACTGTTAACTCAAAAAGAACAGAATCAAGCAGTGAGCTGCTCAAAGTGCATGAAAGTGCAAGTGACTGATTAATGCACCAGTTGGTACATGTGCGATTGGATAGCAATACTGCAACATAACATAACCAACATAGGAGATAGTTGTAAGCCCAGTGTTGGCAGTTTTGGAAGAGTATGACCAATAGTTGTCAAATGATAAAATTATGCGAATAGTCATCTTATTTTAAGAAAGCAGAATATAAGTAACTGTTTTAGAGAACGACTTGTGTGAAAATTGTTTGCGTAGTAAATAGTTTTGCAAAAAAAAGTGGTCCTTTTGAGATCACTGTGTTTTGAGAAAACCGTTTAAACGAAGCGTTTCGTTTATCGGCAGATTTTTAAAAAAATTTTTACCTCTTGTAGCTCTCCCCTCGCCCTAAATGCACGCCTGCAACTACCTCTGCTCAGTTTCCATCTAGTTCAGAGCATTTTGGGGCTTAAAGTGTTCAAGTAGCCTGCTTCATTTATTCACCGCAGAAAAGCCATTCAAATATCTAACCTTTTTTGAAGGCTGCTATTTCTGGTGATTCTTTGGTCTTTGGGAACAAAACTTCCATCACAGGCCCATGTTCCTTTTGCCGGAAGTAAAACGGCTTGGACAGCTGCTCTTCAAATTCTTCATTAACTGGATAGTTGTTAAGAACACGTCCATAAAGCACGCGCCTCAGTCTGGGTTCCCGGATGTCTAACTTGTAAAGATGCACGGGTGTTCCTGCCTCGTTTTCACGTGACACAGCAGTAATGTCGACCTGCAAAAAATTCAATGCTGGTTATTCAGTGTTAGATCTTTGGCTAGTTCATTTGAAGGCTACCTCCTTGTCCAAAGTGGCTAGCAGTTCGTTGCCTTTGGTGATTAACAATTACTGGTCCGACTTTAGACCATTACACGTTTAACCCTCTAAATAAAATTGCAATATTTGACCCTGACACTCTGCAAACATGTATTACCTCCACCATTAGTCATGCGATTTACACGAAATCTAGGAGTCTCTGACATGAAGCTACACTATGAAAACACCTTTGGTGTAGTACTCACCAAGGCGTGAACTTGAAAACCGTTACTCTCTGTAGACTTAGAGCCTCGTGCAGTGTGAACTGCTAGCTCATAGAAATAAGTACATTTAGATTGTTGGAGAAATGACAGGCGCTTTTCGTTCGGATCTTTAGACGCTGTGACATTTGCACGGAAAGCCACAACGGAAAACTGCAGTAACAAGACGATCCAGCAGTGCCATTCCATGACAGCTGCCTTTTTTTGCACTGTTGTTTAAGTGATCAGAACGTGTCTAAGCGAGTAAAAGATCTGACACCAAAGTAAATCTCGGACTTAATCAGTATTTGAACTCCACTGACACTTGTCTCCTGCGGCTATTTACGATGACTTGGGGTCATGCGGTCTTTGAACATCTATAAACTTGACCTGGAAACGTTTCTGCAGATTTCAGGACAAAAGTAATTGCTACTGTACCGCTGTTTGCATTCTGACTATATTGTGCAAAATAAAACTGTTTTTGCTTCATAACTGACTACAAGGTCAACTTTTCCTCAGTTGTATCCATGTCTAACTACATTGTGCAATATTTCTAAGTATTTTTTGATTATTGAAAAAGTTAACGAAATATGCAGACAGGGAAAAAAACAAACACTCCAGCTTTTTGTTTTTGTTTTGTCTGAGGAGGAAAACTTGCTTTGTTCAATGGCCTCTGGGAAAGAACTTCGAAAATAGAATCTGTCAAGTATTCGAAACAGCTTAAACACTGTTTAAAGAATTACATGTACGTAAGTAAATGAGGTCTTCCGCTAATTGTTTATTTGTTTGGCTGTGTTTCAATTTACATCCCGTAATCTCCTGTTGCATGTTATTTTGCCTTTATGTATGATGGAGATGCCTGATTCGTTTGAAAATGATTTTGTCCTGAATAAGACCCTTTACACCCTATCTTCAGTATGGGTATTGTACATACTGTTCTTCATTCAACCCCTATTGTCATGACAAATATTGACATTTTCAACTTCATCCTCACGCTTTCTTTTAATGAGACAAGACGCGATGAATTGTTTTTGTGCACTATTTAAAAAAAATTAGAAAGATTTCAAAATGAAAATGGGCTAGTAAAATCTACCACTAATTGTTTATTTGTTTTCCAACTTTTCAATTTAAGCCCCGTAATCTGCCGCTCGTATTGCATGTAATTTTGCTTTTGTGTAACAATATAGCCTTTCTAGCTTTTACAAACAAAAAACTGATTGCGTGCAGCGACAAAGGAATACTCGATCACGCTTGCAGTAAAGTGCTCGCAGGAGGTCAAGGGGTCATATGTGAGTCTTCTCAACGAATGTTGTGCCTGAAACTTTTATGAAATATAACCCGGAAAAGAGGAAAGATTTGCTCTGTTCAAGGCGAGGGAAAACCATCTTTGTGCGTAAAATGGCAAAAATAACGACTTTTCTAGTGTGGCTTTGCATTGTCATGTTATTTTCTGAAACCTGTTACGCATTTTGGAGTAGACGTCGCCGACGTCGCAGGCCGCCTCCACCTCCACCTTGTGTTCCCCGCAATTGCGTAGTTAGCCATTGGTCAAATTATGGCAGTTGTTCTTATCCTTGTGGTACAGGTGGTGTGCAATGGAAAACGCGCTATGTTAAAAAAGCTCAGAGCTGTGGCGGACAATGTCCGTATCATTTGAGAGAGTCAAAAGCGTGTAACGTAGGGCTTTGCGCAAATCATGGCCGACCCCACAGTACAGGTTGCAGTTGTAGAGCGGGATATACTGGAAAGTGTTGCCACAATGGTAAGTACCTTACGATCTTAGCGCAGCATTCAGAATGACCGGCTCATTTTTCCTCGTGGCCATGCAGAGAAGCAAAACATAATGAGAAATTCCTGATTAGGACCGTGATGTAGTTGTGAAATAGTTAAATTGATCTCTTCCTTTGAATTTGACCCAAGTTAAAATACAAAAGGCACCGCCTTAATTTGGCTCTTTCTCTCGCTGCAATTTATTGACTGAGGTTAAAACCGCTAAGAGCCATCACTAATTTCAAATTCATCAAGACGTGAGAGAGAAAGAGTGCCTGCTGATTCTCTCACCAAAGAACTTAAAATGTTGGTCCAACTTAACTGAGTTATCTGCTGTTTTTTCCTCATAACTTACCATAGCATGGATTTGAGAACCGTCAGTTGCCGTAGACTTGGATCCTCGTGCAGTATGAACTGCCAGCTCGTAGGAATAGGTGCATTTGGAATGTTGGTCAAATGATAGTCTCTTTTCTTGAATTTTGTCTGATGCTGCAGCGTTTTCGTGAAAAGCTACGGCAGAAACTATAACTAACAGTACAGTCCAGCAGTGCCAATCCATGACGACTGCTTCCCTATGAACTGCTATTTAGCGGCTCGAGTCACCTTTGATGTTTCTTATACTCTGTTACTATGGCCAAACTTAAAGCATCCGGAATTGATTATCGAATTATACTATGCTGTTACGATGTCATGAGGTCAATTTTTTTTTTTCGGAATTTGTCGGAATAAAGAACTACTTCGGAAAAAATTGGTTTATAGAATTATTGCGGAAATAGAGTCATCTTTTTTAGTAGCTCTGAAAAGTAGGAAATTTATTTTTAATTCTTTCGGAAACTGGTTTTCTTATCGTGGGCGCAGTGTTTAGAAATGTATTCAGTTCATTCAAGCTTCTGTCAATGTCAATACCACTAAGATATATCCTGAATGTAGGAAGGGATTTTTTTTTTTAGAGGGAAAAAATTTAAAACAACAAACAAAAGCTTTGAGATCAAATTAAACTTGCATATTCATGTACCCTTAAATAACACGTCAGTTCGTCTGAAAGGACGTTATCTCTCGCGGATTGAATTTACTCCAAATGTGCTGTTACGATGTCATGGGTCACTCGGTAAACACGTTTCATATTATTTAAAATTGAATAACAACATGCTTTTCTAAATTTCTCTTACGAGAAAAGCAGTCGACCTCATCTTGTTAAGTACTGTTTGTATGATTTCAGTTTTGTTGCTGTTTGTGTGAAAATTAACTCTGACTTATCCGACGTCATTCAAATATTAGGAAATGTTGATACCAAAATAATGCCTCCCTCTTCTCTCTTAAAAGGAAAATTTTATTTTAGCTCAGGATAACTCTAACCATCATGAAATCTTTTTAATTGAGGTCATCAGGTGCTGTTACAGCGATTTTTTAAGAGTAACTGAAACGTTACTGTACAACAAAATGCAAATTTTTCGGTGTTTTTTTGTTATGTTTTGTTTGTTTTCTTTTTTCTAACGTAGTCTCGATTTAACCACGAAACAATTATTATTTGGTAATCGCTCTTAATCTTTTTAAAAACAAATTAGAAACCCAGCACTTGCGGTACCTAAGAAATAAAAAGTGCTTCCTTGTATCTGTTTTCAGCTGTTGATGCGATGTCATAGGTCACAGTTCTCGACTTTAACATGAAAAAGGTGCGACTTCCCTTTACAAATTGCCTTAGAATATACGCCGCCTTGCATGCTCTGTCTTCATTTTGAGACTCTGTTGCTTGGAGAGCATTAAAGCTACCTTTCTTGCATACAATGGTAAAAGTATCGACAATGTTTGTGTGGCTCTGTATCGCCATGCTTTTCATTGAATCCTGTCACTCATGGTGGGATAGGCGACGTCGTAGACGGAGTCCGCCGTTGCCGCCTTGCGCCGATTGTAGAGTTAGCGGTTGGTCCAGCTGGGGTAGTTGTTCTTATCCTTGTGGGAATGGTGGTGTACAGTGGAGATCGCGCCATGTAACCATCTCTCAGAATCACTGCGGTTCATGCTCATATCATATGCGAGAATCAAAGCGGTGCAATATAGGGCTGTGTGCAAATTATGGCCGACCGCACAGTTCGGGCTGTTATTGCAGATTAGGATATACTGGAACGTGCTGCAAGGCTGGTGAGTTCTTAGTCTGCCTATATTTCTTCTCTGAACTAACCGTGAAAACGTCGTGATTTGTGCTAAATCTGTCGGTTAACTTTCCTCTGACTAAGGAGAAGTCCTTGTCGGCTTGAAATTGTGAGTCGGCCATGAGTGACTAAGACAGAATTTCTCCATACAGTATCTACACGATATCAAGCACACAAAGGATGAGAATATAGAAAAATATCAATCGAGGGAACAGTTGATCCAATGCCAAGATCTCTGAGGTAACCTCGTAAGAGTTGTATGGCAGAGAGTAAGGAGAATTACTATTGGGATCTTGAGAGTGAGAGGGTGATAACCTAATGATAACTTGAAAGAACGGAATCGTCTCTTTACTCGTCTTTCTTTAGCGGTTAGTGAAGCTTCTAACTGTCGTACAACGTGTTTTATCGAAAAAGCATTAGGGCGCATTGTGGTCGCAAATTAAGACAATTGTTGAAAGCGGAAATTATAACTTCCCGGCTACACAAAACCATTTTCGTTTGCCTTTCGTACGGTAAACATTCAATGAGCACATCTATTATTTGTCTAGTTTGCTTGCTGAAACTTCTTTTTAACTAATGATGGAGATCCTTGATTCGTTTTGAAATGATTTTGTCCTCAGTTAGACCCTTTACAACCTATCTTCAGTATACATATTGTACATACTGTTCATTATTCAATCCCTTTGGTATTGACAAGTACTGACATTTTCAACTTCATCCTGACGCTTTTTTTTTTTTTTTTTTTTTTGAATTGAGACGCGATGAGTTTCTATTGTGCAATATTTAAAAAAAAACTAGAAAGATTTCAAAAGGATAATGGGCGAGTGAAATCTCCCGCTATTTATTTATTTGTTCCAATTTTCAATTTAAGTACCATAATCTGTAGCTCTAAATACATGTACCTTCTGATAGCGTACAGCGACAGAGGAATACTTAATCACGCTTGCAATAAGGAGCCCGCAGGAAGTCAAGGGCTAAGTGTGAGTCTTCTGGACGAATGTTGTGCCTGAAAATTTGATGAAATGTGCGTGGAAAAAGAGGATAACATTGGTTCTGTTTGAAGCAAGAGAAGATCAATTTTGTGCGTAAGATGGAAAAAATAACGACTTTTCTATCGTGGGTTTGCATTGTTACGCTATTTACTGAAACCTGTTGCGCATTTTGTAGCAGACGTCACCGACGTTAATGAACGTGATCTAGTAATGAAATGGTGAACTCAATCTTCTCAAGCTCGTAGGCCTAGGTGCATTTAGGAGTGTTGGTAAAATGTCGGTAACTTTTCTGGAATTTCACACCGAAAATAACAAAATATCGGTCTAACTACACTACGCTATCAGCTGTTTTATCCTGATAACTTAACATAGGATGAATTTGAAAACCGTCTCTTTCTGTAGACTTGGAGCCTCGTGCAGTGTGCACTGCCAGCTCGAAGGAATAGGCTCATTTGGAATGTTGGTGAAATGAGTCTCTTTTCTTGAATTTTTTTCCGATGCTTTAGTTTTTCGTATAAAGCTACAGCAAAAACTATTCGACCGTATTCTGTTACTATGGCCAAACTTAAAGCATCCGCAATTTAATAATGAGTTACTCTCCTCTGCAACGATGTCTTGGGGTCAAATCTATTTTTTTTCCGATATGTGTGATATTAAGGCGGTAATTCTTAGTAACAAGATAGTGTAATAATATTATCGTAGAAATAAAGTTTTCGCTTTTATTTCTTTGCCCTTTGAACAGTGAGAAATTTCCTTTTGTTTGATATGGAAGTTGGCTACTTTATCCAAGGTGCTGTTTCTAGAAATATTATTGTCTCAGTTCTAGCAGATGTGTGTGCCTTGTAGTGCATTGTGGCTTGTGTTTTGTCGATGTTGATAACACGATGATATGTCCTTCATTTTCTTCTTGGTTAGAAGTGTTGCAGCAGGAAATAATTTCAAACAACAAACAATAGCTTCGAGATCAAATTTAACTCGGTTTATCATGTGATAATTAGTTTAATAAGCCTGTTAATCACATCAACACTGATTAAGCTGCCAGCTTAATCCCGATCACGCTGCAACGATTGCATGGGTCACACTGTGAACAGGTTTCATAATCTTTAAAATAAATAACAATATGCTTTTTTAAAATTACCCTCAAGAGATAAGCAGTCGATCCCATTTTGCTAGGGACTGTTTCTTTTTTTTAATGAATTTGATTAATTCAGTTGTGTTGATATCTGTGCGTTAACTGCATTTACTTTAGCTTAGAATAACTCTAAATTTAAATCACCAGGTGCTGTTGCAGCGATTCCATAGCAACTGAAACGTTATTATATAGAAAATAGCACTCTGAATTCAACCACGAAACAATCATTGAAGCTTGCCTCATAATCGCTACTAATCTGTAAATAAGAAACGGCGTGGATTTTCATACATTTGCTGTAACGATGTCATAGGTTACGCTGGTACGTGGGTGCATCCTCCAGGAAATGAATAACAACATGCCCTTCTCAAATTTCTCGTCAAAAAATACTTAGGCCAGGAAAACTGTCTTTTTGTAAAAATATTATTAAACTGGCTCTCTCTCCAATTTCTAAATAGCTAAATGTAAATGCAGAATTGCTAATCCATGACAGTTACTTCCTTTTGAGCTGTTATTAGGGACACACCACAACTGTAATAGCAACAAGAAAGCGGTGAGACAAGATTATCATTGAGCAGAACAGTAACAGCATGAGCGTTTAAATCTTTGAGCTTTTCCAAATTGCCTTCTGAAAAATAACTATTGGAATCACTAAAATGGTCAAGAGACTGGAACCCAATTGCGAATTATTTATTTTATCGTAGTCAAACCTGTATTTAGCGGTCACCCACCGGAAATGAAATGACCAATAAATTACCCAAAAAATAATTGCTGAAAAATATCACTAACATTGATTTTAGAAGATAAAAGTGGATTTTATTTTACTCGATTGATTATTCTTAGTTCTATTTGAGTGGTTTTACTTCAAGTGAATGTTCGGCGCGTGGAGGGCAATAACAATAGGCCGTTGTAGAAAAAAAGTGACCACGACCGCATAATTGAGGTGACCGTTTAAAGGAGATGAAATAACAGTAATTACAGGATAAAAATGTCGGAACTTCGACCGCTTAATACGGGGTGATTGCTTTAATATGCTGCCGCTTAATAAAGGTTCGCCTGTATCAGTAGAATTTAAAGCTCTTCCCATCTATTATTCCGAGGATGACGTCTAGCGCCGTAAGAGACGGTAAACATTCCGCCATTGGTGAAACTCTCAAAGAAAATTCATTTTATTCTAATCCATGTTTTCCTCGGCGTTGCCCTCCTGTCCACGTGAGGTCCTCAATAAGCTTAATGAGTTCTTTTCCGAAAACTTAGAACTTCCGTAGCACTTTCCGCTATTTCGATGTCGTAAGGTCATGTCCGTTTATTATTTTTTGATTATTATTTTTGGCGGCATAGATTGAAGATTGGATATATGACAGTAAATCCAGCAGAGCCAAGGAGATAGTAGATGCTTATAACTCTGCGGGGTTAAGGGGTCCAAGGAAGACAGAACCTCAATAGATAAGTCTGAACAGCTCCGTGCAAACCTTCGCTGGGTGAAAATTTAGGAAAAATTTCGATTAAAAGTGCTCCCTGTTTTTCTCTAGCTTTCGCAGCATACGCTCATTAGTGAGCTAAAGCGTTTAACGATTACGGATTCCACACAATTTAATTTTCGTTTCCTTTCTTCATGGAACAAATAAAGGCGGTAAAGACTAAGCATCGTGTCATCATCTGCTGCTACTAAATCATGAGGTCGAATCGATTTTGTCTGGAATTACGGTCATAATACCACTTCATGGGAGCAGAATATTGATGTTAGTGTTTCGAAGAAATACAAAGAAACTTCGGTGCTGGATTTAAAATCTTTAATGATGAGATTGTTCTCTAGCTTGCACAGAAAACTTGCGCCTCTGTCTTTTGTTCGCGAACGTAACGCTCTGGTTGCTCGATTTGCCATGCACTCACACCTCTGGATTGAAGTGAAATTCTCCTTCCCTGAGTTGTGATGGTGTTTTTTTTTAAGGGAAATCATCTTTGAATGACCACAGTTTTCTTATTCTTTCAGAAAATTCATCCTATTTTCGTACACGAGGACGAACTTTCTACATCTTGTACCTGCGAAATGTACAATTGCATCAATAAGCATTGATTCATAGACTGATTGCTTTCTTTTAGCCATCTTTGTGAAGCTTAAATAGGATTTAAATATGCGTTTATCTCATTAGCTTAGTATTCAACACCGATTTTCCAAAATAAATTTCCTCGGCAATTCTTTTTTTGGTTCTTAAATAAGCGATTCATTTAGAACAAAACATAAACTAATGTTAAATATCTTTTTCTCATCAGATGTCAACGAGTGTAACTCAAACCCATGCCAACATATCTGCCATAACACTTATGGAAGTTTTACTTGCCAATGTCACCCATGCTATACAAAACTTGGCCGCCAATGTGAGCTGAGGCAGTGTCAAATAAATGGTCATCAGTGCTTTCCATACGGGACTATAAATCCATCCAATTCTTGCCAGGTAATGATCTTTCAAAGCTTATCAATATTAACGTATAAAGGTATATGTAACTTACGTATAGATACGATGCCTTTCAGGTAAATTTCTTTCCTTTTTTTACTTGAGCCCGATTGCTATATGTTGATTTTATAATTACCAGAGAGCAAGAGGGCCTTAAACACAGGTCTCACCTTTTACCTGGTACGTAGAGTATCAGCGAGTTGCAAGTTAGAAATCTTCATAAGTCGGAATTCGAATACATCTTTCAGTAACGTACTATAAAACACTTTTCAACTGATTGACGTGTAGCTAAAACTAAAAGTATTCACGAAGGCCATTCAAAACCAAGTGAGATGTCATTCATAACAAATTATGTACTATATTTTGAAGTTCTTTTGTCAAACACAGTTTAAAACTTTTTTTCATAAAGTTGCTGGCAATGGTGTTCGTCTTTAGCACGATGAAAATATAAGTTAGTGATAACTTGAGACCCCGGGAAATTAGGTTTTTTGTTAGTTTTCTGAAGCTGATTTTCATTTAGTTTAACCTGGTTTAACTAAACATCTTTGCTGGTGTGAAGGGAGCATAAGCACAGAGCGAAGTACAGCAACACTGAGCAAAACAATGCAGAATTTCTAAATATAATAACCATGCCTCAGGCAAACCAGGGAGAAATATTGGAAATTACTTGCTGCACGAAAAAGCTGATTTGCCTTTAAGTTGACAATGACCTTCGCACCTTCTTTATCAATTCAGAAATGCCATACTTCCAAGCAAAAATCATGGACCAATGATGATTCTTTGCCATGCAATGATGGCGTTGATTGTACTAGAAACGACCACTGCTCCAATGGAAGATGTATTGGTACTCCATTCTCATGCCTATCATGTGAAGAGTGTTACAACGATGCATGCCGCATCAAGCCTGGACACTGTATTATCATCGTGGCAGGAGTGAGAACCTGTTTTGCTCATGGCGAACTGAGGCTAGGATATCCATGCCAGGTTATTGTGGTGTCAGTGAATCATCATATATAATAAAGCCAAAGGAGTCAATCGCAGCCGATTTTTTTTTTATCAGATTCATATGGAGTACAGTAATTTATCCTCATTAGTTGAGGCTAAGGTGATGACAAAAGCAAGCAATCTGGATACTACGTTTTGACTCGCAATGAAACATTTCAGACGCTATTAACCTACACAAAGTGCATTGCTCTGTAATCATACCCAGGCATGAAAAATCATCACATCTCACATATGCATGGTTTGATAGCCAGAGGGTGTCACAAATGTGAGCAAGACACAATAATTTGCGATTCCTGTTTTGTTTGCTGGACCAGAAAAAGGTTATAATTTGCATAACAGTGGATTATATAAATTTCCCTTTTTGTATTTTTGCTAGATGAGTTGAGTTTACAATCTGAATGAAACGGACCATTAAATATTGCAGCTAAGAGGAAATGTCATTCATAAGAATAAGTAAACGTTATTTATTTCAGCAATGTGACAGCAATAACATAAACAAGTGGACTATCAACAACAACCTGCCATGCAGTGACAACAACATGAGGACCAAGGACGACCACTGTGTGACTGGAATATGTGTGGGTGCATTCTACAATTGTCCCTCATGTGAAGCACATGATGGCAGTGGCTGTCCCATTAAACCCGGTTATTGCGTCATACAGCACCGTGGCCAAAAGACATGCTTTGCTCGGAATCAGTATAAACCTGGAAATCCATGTCAGGTGTGTAGTGACTCAAAACAGTACCTTTTAAGTTTCAAACTTGAGGGATACCGATTGACAATTATCACTAAATATTCCCCTAGATTTAATTAGGCCGTGCTGGGTCTCGTGACGCACCTTGACCAATTGCGTGCGAACATTATTTCCTGGATTACGATAATGGCGGTTTTATTTGGCCTTTAATTGACAACTAGCCTACCTCTTTAATCAATTCAAAGAGAAGTGCAGCAGTTCCTTAGGTATTCAACTTCTCTTCTTCTAGAAAATCGCTGATTAAGGCCTTTTTGGGAAACTAAAGTAATCTACAATTGCATTTTTTTTGGTTTGATTTTTCTAAAAACTAACCTCACCCTATTAAATGTAATACCTTGCAATTGCTCAATATGTTTTCCCGTGCCTAAAATCCCATTGATCGCTTTTTAAAGGTGGCATTGTTTTGATGGTCCATGTTATCCGTTTTGTTACTGTTTGAGCCAATCATCAAAATTCGTTCTAGAGGAGACATTTTCCATACTTAGAGGCCAGTGCGAAACCAACGATACCTCAATGTAATTGTAACCGTTTTGAAGTCAGCTTATATAACTATCTATTTCCATTTTGCAGTAGCTGACTTTAGTATTTTATTAAATTATGCTATGATATTTTCTCAATCTTTTCTTTCACTTTTAGTGGTGTAATCCAGGAGGCAACAACAACGCATGGTCAAATCGAGATGGTATGGCATGTGATGATGGGAATAGGTGCAGCCGTGGAGACAAATGCATCGGCGGCCAGTGCAGTGGCATTCCCTTCACTTGCAACTCCCTTTGTCAATTCTGTAATGGCACCAGCTGCACCCTGAAAACTGGATTTGGATTTGTGAATAAAACGTGCATGTGCAAAATAGCAGGTAACTGATACACTCTTTGGCGGTAACAGGTTCCTTTAAGCTCTTTCGATGGTTTGCTGGTTATGTTGATTGAATGAGTTTCAACTTTTGAGTTGGCTCTCACCCAAACAAACTCCTTGTCTACAATTTTTTAAATTTTATTTCAAACCATGGACTTTGATAAGAAAATCGTTTGTTGACAACACGAGAACCATCAGCAAATCTAGTTCTGCTGCAGAGCAGAATGTAAAATTTGGTTTTCAACTTTTTCTTCAAAGACTTCAGAATCCAATATTCTGTAACATTACTTTAGTTTTGAATGACATTCCTATGTCTATACTTTACCTCCCTTAGACAGAGACTATATTCACCAAGCCGTAAATCCATCAAATCAGTGTCAGTGGTGTGACCTGTATGATACGGCAGCTCGTGCGAACAGCGCTTGGAGTAATCGTCCAGCGGTGCCTTGCGACGATGGAAACAAATGCACAATGCAAGATACGTGTAACGCTGGCAGGTGCAGTATTTCAAATCTCGTTTGTCAAACTGTTTATTCATCGAATTCATAATTATTACTAATGGAAGGGATTATATTTTGCCACTGGTATCCCTCTGAAACTGGGGAATTCCATTACCTGGCATGAAATCATGTCTTTTTGATTTGGATGTCGCAAATGCAAGCCTAATTTTAAGTCTGACCTATAATTTACAATGTTTGTTTGCCTGTTTGTTTGTTTTGTTTATTTTCATTTCCATTGAGCCTTTTCTTTGTAGATGGGCATATTTCAGTTCCATTCTTAGTCAACGTTTGACTTCTTATTGATACTCGTGCTCTAGTAATACTGAGCTTCAGACTGAAGATTCGCCGCACAGGTTGATGGCGACTGTAATAAAACAGTTCAGTAACTTATTTGTTAACCTTTCAGGTGTGCAGGTCTGGGATACTCTTGTCACTCGTCTCAACCAACACCAAGTTGTATTAAGGCCTCTGAATGTGTTGGGGATGGCACTTGCAGGCCTTCACTGAAGTCAAATAGAACCATCTGTCGACCTGCTCTTGACGCTTGTGATCAACCGGAGAGGTAAGATAAAAGATGTACATGCACATAAACTGTCATTTTTACGAGACTGTTAATTTGCAGTATCTTGGCTAGTACAAGGAGGAAATTTATTCAAACATGTATGGAAGAATAGAGCTCTGTGGAGGTTGGACAAAAATATGCAACTCGAGAAATGAAAGGCTATTTCAAAGATTTGCTCAAACGTGTAAAGCAACTCTCCTCTTTTTAAGCAGAAAGGATAGCAGGCAGGAGAACTCATTTGCGCAACAACGACCTCTTCATGTTTAGTTCCTGTTGAAATTTCAGACTTTTTATCATGTTCTTTGTTCATAAGGTGTGATGGTATCCTTGGAAACTGCCCTGGAATAGTGAAAGATGACATTTTCATTAAAATTGGCGAGGTGCAAATTGTCGATTCAAAGCAACAATCGCCAATTCAGTACCAATATATCACAGACAGACTTTTTCTGAAGATTTCCGGCTTTTCATCGACGTGTGGTAGCATCTCTCTCAGATGGTCCTTATTGTTGGGCTCGTCACCTTGTTCTTTTAATGCAAATATAAGCGGAACTTTAAAAAGTAACAACGAATATCAAACTGTTAGAGGACTAAGCCTCAAAGATATGACATCTTATAAAATATTCATAAGGGCATCCGACTTGAGAGGGAAAAATTACCAACCAGTCTGCAGTAAAGCCGTAGTTATAGATACCTCAAAGCCACAAGGTGGATGGGTCCACGATGGACCTCGAGCCGACCTAAGTTATCAAGCTTCTGAATTACTGCAAGTGAACTGGGGGGGAGTACAGGCAAGACACGGCGTCAGCAAGTATGAATGGAAAGTTCTTGTTACCTCATTGGTCACAAACAAAACCATCGAGCTAATGCCGTTTACTACAGCAAACCTCAATACCAACGCACAAAGGGGTTTTGACAACATGGAAGATGGTTCCAAAGTAACATTTATTGTCAGAGTCTTTACCAAAGCGGGCCTGTTTTCGGAACTCACGAGCGATGGAGTTATAATAGACACATCAGCACCTATTGCGGGAAAGGTAAATGACGGTAACCAAATTGGCAGGGATTTAAAGTACGCCAACTGGACGAACACATTCACCGCAAACTGGGAACAGTTCACTGATCCACATTCTCCCATAGCACGCTACACGTTGGCGGTTCAGCGAGAAGGTACCGGTCTCCTAACCACATTTAAAGCCACAGCCCAGGACCGTTCGTCCACAGTGGCTAACGTGAATCTTGTTTCCAAGGAGAGTTACTGCGCAGTTGTCAGAGGCTACAACGAAGCTGGTCTGTACAGCCAAGTAAAGTCTGACTGTTTACTAATAGACCATGATGCCCCACATGCCGGCACTGTCAACGATGGGCACTTCAGTGACATTGACTATCAATCAGACAATACCATGATCGCGGCAAACTGGCATGGCTTCACAGACGGGTACAAAGGAAGCGGCATCTCGGAGTACAAGTACAAAGTTATGGATAGCAGTGGTAGCACCATCATTCCCTGGACATCAGCAGGAAATTCAACGAACATAACCCATAATGGGCTAACTTTGAGAAATAGCATAAAGTACTTCGTTATTGTGAAGGCAATCGATGCAGTTGGTCTGAGCGTTGACGTGACTTCGGATGGCTTTAACGTGGATACAACACATCCAGTGTTTACAGGAAAAATTACAGTAACTGGTAAGGATGACGTTCTTAATGGCACCCCCTGTATCTACATACCAAGTATATCTTCAGTGAGAGTGAAGTGGTTGGGTTTCTCCGATGCTCATAGTGGTCTCAAGAGTTACCTTTGGGCCATTGTTCCCTCGGATAGTACACCAATGGACTCTGACTTCAAAATTGTGCCAGGACCTAATTTGCCAACGTCTGCAAGTTTCAGTGGCTTGGCGTTGACTCAAGGAAAAGGTTACGTTTTCATCATAAGGGCTTACAATGGAGCAAATAGATTTAAAGATGCCCGCTCGGTACTCATCGTACCTGACTCCACCCCCCCTTCCCCTGGATATCTGTTCGATGGACCTAATCCCCAGATAGATGTTGACTATCAGGCTGATTTGAGACATGTTTATGCTTCCTGGACAAAGTTCCCAGAGCCGCACACTGAAGTCAAACAGTACTATCTCGCAGTAGGAAGCTGTATGACAGGAAACTATCACGTTACTGGTAACACATTCATCGAAGTTACCCCTTCAACAACAACTTCATTCGTGTTAGCCAATGTTTCGCTGACGAATGGCCAAAAGTACTGTGTAAAACTCAAGGCTGAAAACAAAGCAGGGCTAGTGAGTTTGGAAGTATCTTCAGATGGTTTCATCGCTGATGCGACGCCTCCAAGTGCACGTAAGGCTCAAGTTCGTGATGGAAACACTGGTTCAGACCTTGATTTTCAGGAGAGTAACACAACGTTATCGTCTCAGTGGGATGAGTTTGCAGATCCAGAGTCTGGAATTGAGCGTTATGAGTATGGAGTGAGCAGAAATCGTGCAGGTGTACCCAATATTCTCCCGTTTCAAAACGTTGGAATGAACACTTCGGCTGCTATGACTGGCCTCACACTTACAGATGGTGTCTATTATGTTCTTGTCTGTGCCTTGAACAAAGCCGGACTTCGTAAATGCATAAGTTCTGACGGAGTCCTAATTGACCTTTCCCTTCCAAGCCATGGTGTAGTGCATGATGGGATCATGGCACCTGATAGGAATTATCAGTCGTCCCTAACAAGTATTGCTGCAAACTGGGAAGGAATCTGGGATTTAGACAGCGGAATTGAGAAATTTGAATGGAGTATCGGCACTAGCAATCATGACAAAACCAGTGTTCTAAACTACACCGATGTTGGTCTCTCAACACACGTCAGAAGTCACGGAAATCTAAACTTGATCAGTGGTAAAAAGTATTATGTGCACTTGAAGGTCACAAATCAGGCGGGAGGTGTTAGGGAACTTTCTTCAGATGGTATTGTTGCGGATGGGACTCCACCAATCCATAGCGCAATTTACCCAGGCTCTGGGTCTAGTAGTAAGTGGAACTACAACGATCAGGAGCAAGTCTTCTATTCTGATGATACGTCTGCCTTTCATGTTTATTGGGACGAGTTTTCTGAGCCTGAGAGTGAAATTTGGTACTACAAATGGGCTATAGGTACAAGCAAGTGTGGGACTCAAGTCCAACCGCTTATAAACATCGGGCAATCAAACTACGTCAACAGTACAAAGACAGACTTGGTTTTTAGATCTGGAGTGAAATATTTTGTCACTGTGACGGCCAGGAACCGAGCTGGCCTTGTCTCACAATCGTGCTCTGATGCATTCATCTTTGACAGAACGCCGCCTCTGTCAGGAAAAGTCAATTTCGAAGAAGCGTCAAGTAAAACTGCAAATAAAACGTTTCTCAGTAACATTAACGTCTCCATGTCGTGGGAAGGATTTACAGATCAGGAGAGTGGTATAAGAGCGTGCAACGTTTCAGTACTTGACGGTGCTGGAAAAGTATTATTCACCACATCATCCAATGCCTCCCCAAGTAATCTTACGATACCCGGTAATATTACGCTTCATCGTGGTGAATACAGTGCCCATGTAAAGTGCATCAACAATGCTGGTCTTTTTTCTATGTCCTCTACGTTATTTGTGATAGACAATACACCACCCTTTTCAAAAGGCCCTATTGTAGCAGGTGTATCACCTTACGGGTTTTTCCAGTATCAGTCTGACAACACTTCGATTACTGCGTCATGGCCTCCGTTTGCAGACGACGAAAGTAATGTAGAGAGCTACTTCTGTGCGATCGGCAGCGAACCATACAAAGACGATATTATTCCTTTTGAAAATGTTGGATTAGCCACTGAGTTAACGGAGACGAACCTCAGATTATCTCATGGAGAAACATATTTCATCACAGTAATATCACGAAACCAGGCCGGGCTAAGTTCTAATATTACATCGCTTGGTCTCAAGATAGATACATCACAACCACTTGCCGAGAGCAAAGATGTAAAAGATGGCAAATATGACGAAGATATCGATTTCTTCTCATCTGGTATGGAATTTTCAGGTCGGTGGGAAGATATTACAGATCCTGAAAGTGGCATTTCAGAGAGTAAGTACTGTGTAGGGACTAGCCCCTATGGTTGCCAGATTAAAGCAATGACATCCACTGGCAAGAACAAGTCTTTTGTTTGCCCAGAATGTGTCGCAAAAGAGGGAGAAAGGGTTTTTTTGACAGTCTGCGTAACAAATGGTGCCGGTCTATCGAAAACAATTTCTTCAGATGGAATGCTTTTCGATAGCACTCCTCCCTCAATTGACGGTGTTATTGACGGAAACCAAATAGCAGGAATGGACTCCTTTGCTGTTCTTGAGAACTGGAACGTTTCTGTGTCTTGCTTAGGCGTGGAAGACCCTGAAAGTGGCGTGCAGTCATGTATTTGGACCATTAAAGATATCAATGACGTTGTTTGGTTCGAGAAGAATATTACGAGCAACTCTATTTCCGTTGAAAAAATTGTTTTCACAGACAGTAAGACATACAGAGATCTTGGCGTTGACAAGAGCATTACATACTTTAATGTATTGACTTGCTGGAATAAAGCGAAGATGCAGGCCACTGCACGGTCTGATGGCTTCCATGTAAAAACCGTTTGGCCTGTTCCTGGTCGCGTTCGAGACGGTGTGGTCATGGGGACAGACCTCGATTATCTCAACAATACAAAAGTAATAGGTGCCAACTGGGACCCATTTGTTTCTGACATTAAAGATCCTGTTGTTAGTTACGAGATAGCCATCGGGACAAGTCCGGGCAGAGAAGATATCCTCTCTTATCTAAACATTGGCCTAAAGAGGATCATAGAAAAAGACTTGGCACCAGAAATTCCTGTCATAGATGTATTAAAGAGTGGTGTAAAGTATTATGTAACCGTACGAGGCACAACTTTGAGTGGCCTTAGCTCAGTGGAACTTTCCGATGGATTTACTGTAGATCCCAGCCCGCCACTGAAGGCTGAAGTTTCAGTGTCACACACAGTTGTCGATCAAGAAACGCAAATGGTTGAAATCAGCGTTTCTTGGAGTGGCGTTAAAGATCACGAAAGTGGAATACGTAGCAGTGCATACTGTTTGCAGACGAATCCTCAAACTTGTGGAAGTGGCCCAGTACTAGCAGGCCTATCTTTACAAGGTGCTATTGGACCTTTCAGACCTGATTCCTGGGGAGAATATTACGTAACGGTTGTTATTGAAAATCGGGCTGGCCTGCGTACGGTGATGTCATCGAAAAAGCTCACATTCGACGCTACACCCCCAACAAAGGGCACTGTTATTGATGGAATAAGCATGGATATCGATTTTGTGAATTCTATGAATGCCTTGTCGGTTGCATGGAGAGGCATCGACGATGAAGAATCTGGTGTGGTTAGCTGCTCTTGGGCAATTGTCGAGCAGACACCCTCAGATGACAGGTCCTTATTTGGAAATGAAACTCTGGTGTTCACGACAGCAGTAGAAAGCGAAGGGAACCTTACACAGGCAAATCTTAGCCTTGTTCCAGGAGCTCGCTACATCAGTGAAATCACGTGCACAAATGGTGATGGTTTCAGAAGCACTTCTTCGTCTGATGGTGTTATCGTAGATTTTACCCCACCCAAGGCTGGACTTGTCTACGATGGTTCATCTCTTCTTGCTGACGTTGGCTATCAGTCATCAACGAGCTCGGTAGAAGCAGTATGGACTCCCTTCGAGGATCAAGAGAGTGGAGTCGTGGAATACTTTTGGGCTATAGGAACGGTCCCTGAGGCTACAGACGCCATGAATTTTACAAGCGTCGGAAAAAAGCTATCCGCGAAGGCAATGCATTTGTCGTTATCTCATGGTGTACGGTATTACGTCACAGTGGAAGCTAAAAATGGAGCTGGAATGACATCACATATTTCCTCTGATGGCTTCGAAGTCGACGCCACTCCTCCTGAACTAACAGAGGTAAAATTATCCTAAAAAGTGTTTGTTTTTCGTATTTTAATTTAGGGCCCCTCACATTCACTGGACTGAGCGAATATCTTAGCTTCGTTAGTTGCGGGTTCATTCAAAGCACGTCACCCCTTAAGAGGTAATGTGAGATGCGTTGAAGTATAATACATTAAACTGAACATACAGTTACCTGCTCTCGCAGACCTGCAACTCCCACACAGTAAGCACATAGGTTCTTTCTGCAATTTCTACAATTCCCCGTAAATTTACATATCTGTGCGTTTTAACTTTCCGCCAAGGTCACAACGGGCTTAAGCTCTTGGATTGGTCCTTCAAGGAATCTGCACGCGTCATGGAAATCACAGGACCAAGAGAGTGAAATAAGCCGAACTGAATTTTGCGTTGGAACACTGCCTGTAGGATGTCAAATAAAGTATATGACAGAAATTGCTGCAAATTCAACCCAAGTTTCGTGTACAGACTGCCATGTGACTAATAATGGAACTTACCATATTAGCATCAGAGTAACAAACGGTGCTGGCCTTTTCACCGTGATGACAACAACTGGAGTGACAGTTGATTTGACAGCCCCTTACCTCGGCGAAATAGTACCTCAGTTTTATGTAACATCTTGCACTTCAAACTGTACTCTATTGTCGAATATCACCAGTGTCGAAGATGGTGAAAGTGGTATCAGACTATGTAGCTTTGCAATAAGAAACAGCACTGACTTTTTGACAGACTTTATTGGCAATGGCTTGAGTATGATTGTAAAGGCCACTGGTCTTCTGTTAGTCCCAGGCCAAAGTTATTTCACATTGGTACGATGTGAAAACAACGTTGGACTTATTGCAGAGAGTCTATCGTCTGCAGTGATTGTTGATGATACTCCGCCGTCAAAGGTATGAGTTAATTGTTAGGAAGGGTGGTAGGGGACATTTTTTATTTAACGAGCACAAATTTCCAAAATAACAATCTTCCGTAAATTCTTGACACTACTGAAAGAGAAACATTTTATAAACGAAAATGCACTTTAAATTACCTCAGGCTCTCTTGTTAAAAAAAAGTAGGAAGAAAAAAAATAATGCGCTTAAGCTCAGCGAGTAATAATGACAACAACTTGGTGAATTATTTTCAATGGTTACGCTGAAAATATCTCCTGATTTTATATAAGCCCAACCTGTATTTATCATTGCATGGACCAAACAATAAGCCCTATTTCGCAAGTCAATGAAGTTTTAGTGGACACAACTGAATGCAATTTTTTTTTACTCCGCAGGGCTCGGTAATTGTGAGTGACGATCGTACCCATGACGTTTTTGGCCTACACTCCAGTTGTCACCTATTTAACAAAACAATGCGCGTTCACTGGTTCGGCTTTAATGATCTCGAATCTGAAGTCAGTGGATTTCGGGTAGCAGTTGGTAAACATCCAAATGCCACAGACGTATTACAATTCCAAGATGTTGGCTTGGTAACAAACATTACACTTCCTTTGTCTAACATTAGCGTGTTGTTTGATGGTGACATTGTTTATGTTACAGTTGAGTCACGCAATCCTGCTGGTTTGATTACCCAAAGTGCATCCCCGCCGACAAGACTGGTTTCAGTTGATAACGAAGAGTACCTAGAACAAGGAGACTTCTACTGTTTAGATTTTTGAGCATTTGATCAACCAGTAACGTGTATTTAGTTTCTAACGTGATACGCGCCAACTTATTAGAGATTAAATAAGTTAAAGATTTCTTGAAGCCCTCGGATTTACTGAATTTTTGTTCTCATTTTTATAAAACACCAGAGTGTCATCATAAGACTAAAATCAGATTAGACCATTATATTAGAAATAATTGTCCTTTGGATTTTTATGTAATAAATAAAACAAAAGAGAAAAAGGCAGTGGTTTCTGTACATTTTTGAGGGATATGTTTGAGATCACTATCAAACCTCAAGGACTAAAAGCAATGGAAAAGTGGCGAACAAATTAGTCATTCAGTGGCTTTGCATATATGTTTTATCTTCTTTTTGTTTGTTTGTCTTTGTTTTGGTTTTTGTTTTTTGTTTGTTTGTTTTTTTTTTCAACTTCAACATTCGTAATCGTCTCTTATGATATGGATGATATGAAATACACCTTAGGATAAAGATTTGACGGTTTGAACGAACAAATCGGAAAAAATGAGTCACAACCTCGTAAAATCCTTATGCCCTCCTTAAAGACATCTCATATTGCGCATTTCTGATGATAACGGCATTTCTAGCTTGTATGTCCTACAGCTTGCCAAGCAGAATGTTTTGATCAATCCGAGAAGGTCTAAAATTTATCCGCCTGATCTCTTGAACAAAGGGAAGAGTTAGAGATCTATTCGGTTTTAGCTGAAGTTTACCCAATATGACGTAACAAAGTGATGGTGTTTAGGTCCAGCTCACTATCTCAACTCGAAAAATTCTGTCTACCATGCCTTTCAGCTAATTCATATATGAGCCCTTTGCAGTTGTAGATTGCTGATGGGTAGGTGAATATAAACTCAAACCCAAAGCAGTCTGTCCAATGTGCCTATCAGCTAATCCCATATATAGTCTGTGTGGGGGGAATATTTTAGACAGCTAACAACATTCCTTTGATTAAGAGTGACACTCCAATATTTGCAGAAATGTTCGGGTTTTCAGAGCCACTAAGCTACCTTTTTCAAATTAATTAATGAGGTTTAATTTCATCTTAACCGTTATTTATTCGGGCCAAGAGCAACACAAAGGCCGATC
This sequence comes from Pocillopora verrucosa, assembly GCF_036669915.1. Classification (NCBI taxonomy): domain Eukaryota; kingdom Metazoa; phylum Cnidaria; class Anthozoa; order Scleractinia; family Pocilloporidae; genus Pocillopora; species Pocillopora verrucosa. The sequence goes on along the minus strand of NC_089315.1, from coordinate 26,310,724 downwards.
TAAGCCATCAGTTGGCCGTTAAAAGAGGACACTGAATTTACAATTAACATTTAGCGTGACGACGAGGGACAATATAAAACCAGCAACCTTCATCGGGTTTCTTCTCGTGTTACTTTCCTCTGCAAACGTAGTTGCCAAAATGTGTTCCGAGGATAACTTTCCCTGGGCAATTTGGGGATCCTGGAGCAGTTGTAACTGTGGAACGAAAACCCGATCTCGAAGGCAGCAACCGACGAGTGCTAACGGCACTTGCGATGTAACGCCTCAGTTTGAGAAAAAACCGTGTGTTCAAAGTGAGTCCGTGCTAGCTTTTCCAAGCTGTCCTCGATGCAATTCATACGAGCTTAACATGATGTATTGGTCCGTTCGTGTCATACTTAGCTCTAATCTTTTACCGTAATTGATAAATGGCACTCTTAAATTAGTTTGGGATTGCTGCAAAAAATCGTACCAAGCACAGCTTTGTTATTTTGGGTGCCAAACACAACATTATTATCAAACCATTTGTTAAGCAGAGTATAAGAAATTTCTCCCTCATAAATGAACGTAATGTAGAAAAGAAATAGACGCACTGCAATCTAATTAATATTCATGTCGCTTTCCCTTGTTGGAAGTATGAAATTATACCCGTGTCAACATTTTGGTCGAATTCTAGGTCAACAGTAGAGCTTTGTTTGTAAGAGGGCTATAATGAATAGAAATCAGACAGGTTTGTGTAGGGTTAAATTTTGGCCAATCACGATAAGGACGTATAGGACGAACCGGCGAAACATTCCACGCTAGAGACTTTCCATCAAAACTTTTGACCCTTGCGCAAAGAACCTTCTATCTTAATGAAAGTCATCAGATAGTCTTGTGATATTATAGCTCAATCAATTCCAGATGCTATGACCCTGTCCCTCTTTAGTTAAACCCTTCAGGACAGTGCTCCCTGCCTTTCTGTCATAGACTTAGTATCTAAGTTACAAAGTGACTCTCTACCGAAGGTAGGAGACATAATCCTTTTCATTTGGATGTAAATGAATCTCTTCTTTATTTTTTGTTCGCTCAATGTGATCGAGTACCGTTTCATTAATTTTCATTACTTATGTCGCTTTCCCGTGTTGGAAGTAGAAAATGATACCCATGTCAATAGTTTGGTCGAATTCTTGGTCAACAGTCGAGCTTTGTTTGTAAAAGGGCTATAGTGGATGGAAATCAGATAAGTTTGTGTCAGGATAAATTTTGGCCGGTCTAGATGAAGACAAATAGGACGAACCGGCGAAACATGCCATGCTGGAGACTTTCAATCAAAACTTTTACTCGTTTTTAATCTAACACTTCTTTCCATTTTCACTACAAACTCTACAATTAAGTTAATTACAACTGAGTAAGAGAGCAGTAAGGACCGCGCCGTGGCTGTCGATCCAAATTAAACATTCTTTCTAGAGATCACATTTCAAGGTACTTATTCCGACTCAGTTGACTTAACTATGTCAATAGGCTAGTGCGAAAACAGAAAAATGGGCACTTATTGATTAGAAGTACGGACAGTTTGAAGTACCGATGTATGTACATTTGATTGTTCTTCTCTATCGTTTCAGCGCCCCTTTTTTCGGTAACTAAATCAATCAACTTTTTCTGGAAAATACATTAACAAGCATATAGAAAGATGGGACTTTCAATTCATGCAATCTTAACATATTGGATTCGCGTGGGACGATGTGCCTTTTCTCTATTCCGTGAAATGACCAGTAACAATTCGCACCGTTAGCCGAACGCTATATTCTTCGTAAACGGCAAAGGCGTGCTAAGCCATCTGTTGAACACTTAAATCCTTTTCTGGCTATGTTTTCACGAGCGATTTATCAAGAAGCTTAGCAAGCGACAACCTGTAATTTCGTAAAAAACATTTTTTTTCGTCTCGCTTTAAACCCTAAAATAGTCCTCGTTAAATTTAAGCCACCAGAGGCTATGTTTTCACGACGCTCCTTGTCTTTCTTAACATTCCTGAAATTGTTTTATTCACATGCGTTCTCACGCCTGGTTTTCACGAATAGGATTATATTTCAATTTGAATAATTTGGCGGGAGATGCAGGCGGTGATAGCATGTAAGTCCTTCTTTATTCGTTACTATGTTTATGCGGTTCGCTTTCTTTCTTGTATGGCAAGTTTCTGGAAATGCTTAATTCAAAGGAGGATTGCTTCTGTTGAACGGATATGACATTCCTTTACCTGAGCAATTTCGCTAGTCGCAAAATTCCGAGGGAAGCATATAGAACATCTTCAGCAGGTTTTACGGTGTAAAGATCACAGTTTAAATTTCGATTCTTTAGCCATTGAGTAAACTTCTTCAAACTCTAAGAGGTCTAGGTTTTTTTTGGTTTTTTTTGGTTTTTTTTTTTGGGACGGAATCACCTTCTAACTTTTGTAAATCTTCTTCCCCTAGCTCAGAGGGCCAATTCTCCGTTGAATTCTACGTTTTAAAAAGATCGCCGCCTTTCATCAACGCTGCAAGAAAAGGGCGCGAACATTGCTATAGTTCCTCTATTTTAATTGGCTGCTTACTTCGAACGATTGCTGGATTCTCACTTTTCATCGGCTTATTTCAGCCCCGCCAAATTCTTCATTTCAGCCCGCAAAATGTGCCACAATGCTCGACAAAGTGATAATAGAAATGTTTTCACGAGATTTCTGTCCTGCTGTTACTCACTAAGCGACTTTAAAAATCGCTCGCGAAAACGCGCCAATGCGTGAACTGTTGGAGTAACCGTCAACGAAAATCAACAACTTTTGATAGGTTACCTACTCGGAAGATAAAATAGCATTCGCTGAACCGTTGAGAAAAGTGAAGCATCCATAAGGACAGCGCGCGGCTTTACCTCCTCCAATATCCGCGGTTAAACGATGTCACAGGAAAACCATTTGAACCATTTTGAAACACTACTTACGCTTGTGCTCTAATAACATTTTCGGTCACTGAAGTATTACTTCGGTTTTCCCGAACGACTGACAGCTTGCCTCTCCGTACAAAGCGCAAACGGAGCTGATTTATCCCGCAAACTACGCCTTCAAAGAAAATTATTTTAAGTCCTTTCGTATTTCATCTAATGAGCTTTTCAGGCAACTTAACTTTACACCGGCATTTCCGCTATTGTGGCGATCTATCGGCAAGAAGAACTGAAAACGCAACTACTACCAATAAAATTCACCAGCAAATTTCGTTTTGCCATTGCATCAGGCTTAAATAAAAAGGATCCCTTTGAGTCGGAAGGAGAGTGTATCAGGATACTTTTTTGCCTCTGTACCTTAAGAAAAAACAAAGAAACAAAGAACTAAATCCAAATATCAATACCCCGAAAAACACCAACGACTACCAAAGTAGATGCGGTAGGCTACGCTTACTTGGTGATATACTAGCTCTCTTACATACTTATTTTATAATTTAGTAATTTGTCTATTTATGCATTACTCATTTTAATACCTAGTTATTGATGGAGGGTGGTCATCTTGGGGTTCATAGAGTAGTTGTAGCCAACAAAGTGATACTGGCACACAAGACCGCACACGCAGTTGCACGAATCCATCTCCCAGTGGTTAGTTCAATCTTCAAGTGGTTCAAAACTTAACAACAGGACAGGCTCATATATCCGTTTGATTCAGGTTTCCCACCACACGGTGTTAAGCTGCTAACTGTCCTCAAACTCTACCACGGAGTAAATTGCGAGCAATGTACCCAGTCAGATTGCAGCAATCTGACTGGGTACGTGATAGAAAACAAGTAGTAAAAACTAAAATCCTACTAGAATTTATTTTATGTGCAGTTCTTGATAAACCTTTCTCAAATATAAACAGAATTCTTTAAAGTGTTCTTCATTATCATTCAATATAGGATTAATGATGTATATCATGTATATCCCTCATCCGCTCTTTTTCTTTCCAAAATGATAATTTGATGACAAATGCGGCCATCAAAAACGTTCTTCCCTCTCAGCAATATAGCCTTTAAAAGGTAGTGGTCACTTGTTCCCGAAACGGACTGCTTAACCCTTTAACCCCTAAGAGTAATTAGTAACTATTTTCCCTCATCAGTATCACCCCTAAAACAAACATTAAGGTCATGAGAATAAAGGAAATGATCACCAACTAAAGAAGCTCTTGATTGTTAAACAAATCCTCTTAGCCAGTACCATAGAAATGTATAGAGAACAATGTGGAGAACGAGGTAACGTTCTTCCATCAACATTTCTTTTAACGCCCTTAGATCTCTGCTTGAAACGGAAACCATGTGATCATATTTGCACCAACTTGAAAGCAGGGGGCTATTCGTGCAGCTGCTACCCTTGTTACACTCCATCAGGAGGAAAATGTAATCTGCTGCAGTGTAAAATAAACGGCAACTGTTAATGTCAATCCTGGCAATTCCCGTCAGGTGAGAAATATGTGTAGTTCCTCAAAGCTGCATTCTGATATATCACATTATCGTAATAATCAAAACCATCTGATTACTCGATGAATTAATGTTTCTCGGGAAATATTTACCCAAATGACCTTCATCGATTGATAGGGATGTGTGATACTCACGTAGATTTGCATAGCTGAGAACGTGCGTTGTAGTGAACTTCCAAAGATGTATCATAAAATTTCTTCAATTCAGGACACTATTGAAAAGTTAACGCCACTTGTTTCTTCTCAGTAATTCAATTTCTGTGGAACGCTGAACAAATGGATTTTATAGCATGCAACAAATCCCAATTTCACACTTACCCATATTCCCAGACATAATTATTTTGGACACCTTTCTTGTGCTATTGCTCTTCCAATGTTTGCATTATGTCCGTAAAGTCTCGTGGGCCAATACTGAAAGGGCCAGGGTATGGATTTCCCAACAACAAATGCAAATGTAAAATAAACGGTGAGACTTTTCTTTAACTTCCTTTTTCAAAAAGACTTACTCAGTAAGGACCGAGTGGAAATGGCGCGACTTGGTCTTCAATAGACCAGACGATCAATAGAGAGGATTATTATTTTCTCCTGTTGGCTCATTTATAATACTGAGCTTGAATATGAAAGTGATCTTCGCGATAATGAAAATTACTGAAGCAGTAGTGATAATAAGCCAGCTTTCAGGTTGGTAAAGCACTGCACTGAAAGTAGTGTTCATTTCTGCGAAGATAGCTTTCATATTCATTTCTCATTATGCATTTCACATACATGATTTTCATATATTCACTATCATTAATACTGAGCTCACTCTCTTTTCCATTCATTTAAGGTAATTACGTTTCTTTCGTAATGCTAAAAGGGCCTCTATGTAAATGATAAGACAGCTTTTAGAGCGGAAAAACCGATTTTTAATTTTAGGCCAAGACTATGATCATCACGCCTTAATCCGTCAAATCCGTGACAGCGGTGTGACTTGTTAGATGCGGCAGCCCGCGCTGGTAATTCATGGTCCGACCGTAATGGTGCATATTGCGATGACAACGACAAGTGTACGAAAGGGGACGTGTGTAATGGTGGAAGGTAAATTCTTTCCTAACGATTATCGTTTCGGAAGGACCATAGCGAAGGTGCTAGTTGTCACGCTTACCCATTGTCACTGTTCTAACCAGTTAAAGGAAGTCTGTTCACGCACTTGCTATTTTCTCTGAGATGGGAGCAAGCGGAATAGGACCCTAGGGAGATTCAACAAACGCGAACGCAAGTGGTTGGTGTGGATGACCGCTTGCTTTGCATTTCTTCCTTCAAGGGTGAAAATGAACGCTAACGAAAGACTGACCACAACGCAGAGCAGCTGACTCATTAGGCAATTTATGGGAACCTAGTATGCGAACTATGTCGCGAACGAGTTATCCCTTCTACTTGGCACTATTTCTAATCCGCGCCATGGCGTGCGCCCCGTTTCACATAACAATGATCCCTCTATGACCTCTATGGCTCTGGTGCGTCAAACCACCTCTGCCCCTATCTTACATATATGTGGTTATGAGTAGATTTAGCCTAAAATTCTTGGTTTTCTTAGTTGCATAAGACAGAGATATAGCTGCAAATCGTCTTATCCAACCTCGAGCTGCATAAGAACATCTGAATGTGTTGGAGATGGTAGTTGTAGAGACATTATGAGGACAAAAGGGACAGTATGTCCATCTGTTATTGACATGTGTGACCAACCAGAAAAGTGAGTGCATCAATCTCATCAATGTGCACCAAGAATTCTCCCTCGGCCTCTGAGCAGTCTGAGACTGCTGGCTGCATGAATTTAAAACGTGTATACGTATCATTCGTGCTACACAAGATTAGGAGGATCGTCTTAAGAATACACAATTTTTTCAACACTCTAAAGAAAACAGTGAATCAGAGAAATTTCTTGAACGAGAATTGAAATATACGCTTAGCTATGATGACGGTTGAAAATAAAATCATACAGATATTACACGGCAGCAACGAGTAATTGTCTTTGACAACACTGAAGTAAACAACTAATCCTTGTTATCAACCCCAGTTTTGCTTCAATTGTAAAATTAAATGAACAAATGCCTTTTTCCGTTGGATGTAGCTGTATAATAGTATAAGTTGCGTTGCCTTAATATGTCTTATAAGTTATAATTGGTATCATGAATGTAGCCTATTTTTCTACATGTTGAATCCTTAATTTCGGGCGCTTATATGTGGAGGGCACATTCACCTACTGTCTTTCCTCGCCCTAAAGACTTTAATATGGTATATTGGATTTAAGTTTCTGATCTGGTGGCACAGTTGTAACAAAATATAAATCACGACCTAATTCAACGCGTCATTCGTTAGGGACTAATTTAAGTGCCTACCAAAATTATAAATCATTAGGTGTGACGGTAGCCGTGGAACGTGTCCTAACTTTGCAGTTGATACAATTAATGTCACGACAGGCACTGTTGCCATCGTTGAAACCAGAAATGGTGTTGATAAATACGAGTGGAAAGTTCTTCTAAATTCATTTGGGAGTTCTCAGAACACAGAGTTAACCATCACAATTAGCAATGTAACTTATGGTTCAAAGGTCCAATTTGTCGTTCGTGCCTACACGAAAGCAGGACTATATAGAGAAGTTAAAAGTAATGGAATAATTTTTGACAACACGCCGGCTGTAGCAGGAAAAGTCCTCAGCTGGACTAAAAATGCAAGCGACGTCAAATACGCCACCTGGAGAAAAAGTTTTATGCAAATTGGAATTCTTTCAATGATCCTCGAACTCCTATCTGGCGATACACAAGCGCAATTGAAAAACAAGGTAACCGGCTTAGCACTGACCATAACGACAACGCTCTCAATCGAACAGCAACATTTGGTGAATGAAACCTAGTCTCTGGAGAAAAATACTGCGTAGTCGTGAGAGGCTACAACATGGCTGATTTTTACACTGAAGCTACTTCTGACTGTGTGTTGATAGATTACGACGTTCCCCAAGCCGGCACTATTAACGATGGAAGCTTCGATGATATAGACTACCAGTCAAACGATACCATGCTAGTAGCAAACTGGAATGGTTTCACGGATGGCACAAAAGGTGGCGGAATTGTGGAATATAGGTATAAGATAACAGACAGCCGTGGAACGGTTATTGTACCCTAGACATCTTCTGAGACTGCGAAAAGTAAAATCTACACAGATTTATCTCTTACGAACGCCGAAAAGTACTCTGTGAGTGTCATGGCAATTGACGCTGTGGATCTCATGGCTGTTGCGGCAAGTAATGGTGTTATTGTTGCCGTAGGTAAGGAGAGCAATTTACACCTTTTTAAAACATCTAAATGGTGCACGTGGGGAGGAAAAAAGAAACATGAGTAAGAGTCAATGCTTTTTTTTTTTTAATTCTTACATGCTGTAACGCGACGGAAAAGCACAAAGCGAGAGCACGTGGAAGCCTCAGGGTGCTATAGAGGGTACAAGTTACCTTTGACGACGCTAAAACGCAAAAGAATTTTGTAGGTTATCACGTCGCATTAGCAACAGAGGGGGGCTTTTTTAAATAGATAGATAAATAGTTTATTCACCTTAAGAACTTGCAGCCAAAAGCTGAATTGCGATAAGGTTTACAAACGCGAAATTTCCAGCTTACTAAATTACAACTAATTTATTAATTTCCTAATTAAAAACTGTTACAGAATGACAAAATAACAAGCATGCGTCGAATTCTTATGTAAAATAAGAAGCAAATTAATATCTAATTATCACCTACGATAAACGTAACTTAAGAGAAAGCTATTCTTGCATCTTTCAGTATTACACCTCGGACGAATAAACGTTCTTTGTTCTCTCAGATAGTAGCCAGGTTGGTATTTGCTTGGAAGTAGTTTATGAAGACTGTGAGATTGATTTGGACATATTTCATTGAACAACTTTGCTGCGAGTGCCTCTCTTCTATCATACAGCGTTAAAAGTCCAGATATTTCCAGAGCCTCGGCATACGAAAGCTCGGGATAAATAATCTTCACAGCACGTTTTTGAAGTCTTTCTAAGCCTTCGCTTAAATAACTTGGTAAAGCGCGATGGAAAACTGGGCTGCCGTACTCCAGAGTAGACCGAATGCATATAATGTAAAATAGAAGAAGCTCTTTTGTAGCGACATGCGATCTCTTCAACTGTCTTAGAAAATAGTCTTGTAGAAACCTTCCTAACTAGCTCGAACACATGGGCGGTCCATTTTAAATCACTACTTACATTGAGTCCTAATAATTTTATACTTTTCAAAGTCTCAAGGGTCTGACGGTTAACCCAGATAGGATCAAATTCTGGTTCGTTTTTTGCGAAGCTAATCTTAAGCTCTTTACATTTCCTTTCGTTTAACTGAAAACCTTCATCTCTTGCTTGTATTGCGAGATCGTCTACCATTTGCTGAAAACAGCTCTCTTGGCCTTAAGCTATCACCTCTGAAATTGTGGTATCATCCACATATTTCCACATCTCTGCTTCTCCTTCATTCAGATCATTAATCATAATTAAAAATAACCATGGCCCAAGCTTGGTCCCCTGTGGGACACCAGCTGGAATGTAACGCCATTCGGAGAAGCAATCCTCGGCCTCTCTGTCTTCTATCCGATAAAAAGTCAACAATCCATCATAATATGTGATTCGGAATATCGTAATCTAAGAGTTTACGCATTAAGATGTTGTGATCAATAGGATCGAACGCCTTACAGAAGTCAAATAGAACCACCCTAATCACGGCCGAATTCCCATCGGAGCTGACGTGCCAGTTATGGATCATGCTAACAAGTGCGTGCGTAGTGCATGATTTAGGTATTGTCCTATACTGTCTTTTGTTCATGAACAATGTAATCTTCTGCAATCTTGGAAAGGATAGGCGTAAGGGAGATAGGGCGAACGTGCTTATTGATGTCTTGGATAGGTCTTTGCTTGGGGACAGGGACGATATCTGCCTCTTTCCAAGATAAGGGCAAACGGCCTTCACGAAGGGAGGCATTCATGATAGCCATGATGGATGGCGCCAAAAGATCCGCATTCTCCTTTAGGAGCCATCATCGGATACCGTCCGGTCCTTGTGCCTTAGCTGGATTAATAGAGCATAACTTTCTAAAGATAGAAAACGCTGATATTGGTGAGAAATCATCATTCATAGTTCTGCTTGAAGACACAAAATCGTCTCCCCTAAATAGATTGTGGGTAAACGGTTCAAAAACCTCCATTGCGGCCAAGAAAGCTGTGTCGATGTGGTTTGCAAGGTCAGCTGCTGATAGACCACGAGCACCTTCTAAGTGATGAACGGACTTTAGGACATTATCACGTGACCCCTCCATTCCACTAAGTTTCTTGATTTCGCCCCGCCACTTAGCTGGGGAACACCCCTTTAGATGTTGCACTTTACACTCGTAATACTTCGCACGGCATCTTTTACGTTCTCGGTTAACAAGATTTCTCAGATGGTTAAACTCCGCTCGGTCTCCTCGGCCTAAGGCCACTTGTCGCTTTCGAATCAAGGTCTTAAGGGTTGAATTTATCCATGGTGGTTCTGTTCGGTGGACAATTTTAGGCTTCATCGGTAAGATAGAATCAAGGCCAGTTTTGATGATCGTTTGTAACATCGACACCTTTCCTTCGGAAGTGGTCACAGCTCTGATCATCGCAGTAACATCGACTTCATATAAATACGTTTGGATTGCAACACGATTACTTGGTGGTAAGTCCCTTGAAATAACAGTTTGTATTGTTTGCGATGTTTTAACCCTTTGCTTTGGCTGTACTTCAACTGAGCTATGATCTGAAAGACCAAAAGCGGGACGTTAAACCGGGGTGTCGTAGTAATCCTGAAGGTTGGTAAGAATCTTGTCGAGAGTGTTTTGCCCACGAGTAGGAAAATGCACAATCCGCTTCAGTTTGAAGTTTGATTTGAGCCTTGCATCGTTCAGATGGTTAAGGTCACCCAGTACGAGAAAACCGCAATTTGAGTATTTAGACTCCAAGTCCATTAAACACTTAGTCAAATAGTCCAACATCATAGAATTTGTTGCTTTTGGTGGATGATAAACAACACCAGCAATAATTCTTGAGATGCCCCTTGGGAGACGAGTCGGGCGCATTTTAATCCACAATATCTCAAAAGAACATTTTTCGTCCTCGGGATCCTCCAGAACAGTAAAAGGGATTGATGATTTTATATACATGCACACTCCGCCATGTCTTGCATCTCTTCTCTCCCGTCTAATCAGGTTATACCCATTTATTGCCACTACAGAGTCGGGAATATGACTTTGAAGCCAGGTTTCCGTTATTATATGAGGCACACAAATCATCCCTACAACGCCGTGAACAAATGGCAGGGAAAGCTTGATTATTTGTCTGTAAGCAAAGCTTTGAAGAAAAACCAGAGCGTCTGCCGCGATATTTAAAAATACCCAGAGATTTCAGACGGTAGTAGAGAGAATTGTTAGACCACCGGTAGTTCTGAGCGCGAATAACAAATAGCTCTTCTCGGGTGTAAACCTTACGAGCGACAACGTTTACTAGTCCAATTGGAATTGTGGAAAAGGAGTGTCGAACAGGCATAGAGTCAGAACTCACAACAGAGGAATGGACATCCAGCAGGGAACAAGGTGGTCCAGGATTTCTCTCGATATCCATACAGATGGTTAAATATCTCGAGGGCAACAGCAAACACGTACAGCCATGTTTGTTCCAAGTAGTGATAGGTCGATGAGGAATGAAACATGAGCGCCCGTTGTGGGAAGAAAAACATCGTTTCGTCGGTGTAAGCTGATTGACCGATACATAAAAAACGTTGGGATGAAAAACCGTTGCAACGAAGCTCGAAAAACACATTCTGTAAACACATAGTTAGATAACTACGTTTAACTATCATTCTCTCCCGGTTTCCCTTTATTTTATCCCTGAGTTTTTCCGCGAGAAAGAAACATCGACCTGAAAAGTTTCAGGGGTTTTGAATGTAAATTCAAATTCCACAAGGTCTTATAAAAGCTTCGATAATCAATTAGAATGTCACTTATAATTATGTTAATGAAAGGTATTCTTTCTGCCTTCATGAATGAAATCGGTTTTATACAACTAATCCCGAACGATTTAGTGGTTCAAGCCAAACAGATTTACCCACACTATATGCGCCATTAGATCCCTTTCATTGGTATGACTATTTCATAGACGCGGTTTGTTTTTTTTCGACTTAAAAGGTAATCTTTCTGTCTTCTGCGCACAATTTCGGTTTCATACCAACAATACCGAACGATTAAATGGTTCTAGGCAGACAGATTTTTCCACACTACATGCGCCATTAGATCCCTTTCATTGGTGCGACCATTTCATGGACGCAGATTTTTATATTTCTTCTTTCCGCCTTTAGCAATTTTTAAGTTGGCAGACCACTGTTTATCATAAGACTAAACATTGCGGCAGTCTAACTTTATCACAATATTTGGCTATTCAATTTTTGTCTTGATGGTATTCAACATATATGATGTAATTGTCATATGTGATTGAATACATCCAATTTTATTTTATACCGACAGGAATGTTATAAACCTGGGGAATGAAATCACTTTGGAAGACGTAAAAGCCAAAATGTTATATAAACCATCTTATAACGTGTTGGAATGTTAATAAATTTGAAATTTTAGGATAAGATTTCAAATTTATTATTAATTTCTCTACCCTCAGCATCTTATAAAGTGGGATACGGAAAACATTTATAAGAACCTAGAGAGAGACCGGTACTGCTACATGATAAAGAGAATCTTTTCACTTTCATTTAATCATACCATTCACTTAACCTGCAAAGCTCACTCATGTTAAAATATATGCAATTATCACGATTATGAAACGATTTATCAATAATGTTTTTCTCTTTTTATAAGGTATGAAGTTACTGCTGTTCAAACTCTTTATAAGTTACAGATGGTAGCTGACTTAGACAAATTAGTTGCCAAGCCGGACAAGGAAAACAAGTTAAGAAATTTTCATAGCCAGCTTCATTCCTCTTTGGCCACGATTAGATCCCAGGAAGGAAGGAAAATAGAAAGCAAGGGTTTTGAAAGTTTTTAGATAATTCAATATCAGGTTCAAACTTTTACCTAAATTTGAATTGTTTGATTCAGGTAGGCCTCGGCGAGTCTTGCTGAGGTCGAGTTTATCTACAAAATTTGTTACTTTTTCATGTTTTCAAAAGACAGTCCCTGTCATGCATTTTTATTTCAAATCCTGCCCTGTCACCAAAAGCAATACATAGATTTATTGCTAACTAATATTTTGGCGTTCTTTGGGAGTTTTCATCCACAGGACTTTGATACAATGATAACGTCTGACAGGCAATATGTACTCAGGACAACAATAACAGGTCTTGTAAAGAACGAACAGTACCAAAGCTTCCAACGTATCGTTTGGCCCGAAAGGTCCGTATCCTATGTGGAAAATCGTGTCGAAAGACGAATACTCTCGAATGACAATAAAAGTTGTGCTCCGTAAAAGGTAGAGAAAGATAGATCGTAGAATTTTAAATTTGTTTGCCAGATCCTTATCTAGTCGAGCGTAAAGCGACTCCCCTCAGCATGAATATCAATGCTCACTTAGAATTTTGATCAGGTTTAACGCGGCACCTCTAATCCTCACGGTTCATAACGCTTTTCATTTAACTAACTTATTCTTTTTTTCTCTTTACCATGTTCCCAACAATAGCGTTGCTTCATTTCATGCAAGGAAAACTGACACAACCAAAAATTCCTCTATTTTCTATGAAGAAGGGCTAACGCTCAAAACGTTAGCTTCAGAGACTCTTTATGGTGGCCAATTTACATCAACAACTCAGTTGATCATACCAATTTATCTTTTTATACCCCTTGCCCAAGCAGCACCACAGTTTCTTTGGTAACTTCCCCTCCTCTATTCAAACAATTCTACATGTGTGGAAGTGATTACTAGAACAGCATTTAAGTCATAGAAAGACGTTTTTTCGTCTTGTCACGAGCGTGGGACAAAGAAAAAATTCTGAGTCCCCATGAGGAATCGAACCTCAGACCTACGGATTCCGCGCTCCGATGCTCTAACCACTGAGCCATAGAGACTCCACGGTGAGAGAGGTCTATTACAAAGTGAGCGAGGTCTATTAAAAAGTATGACACGCGTCCTGCATACTACTTGGATCAGCAATGTCGAAAGCGTAATGTTTGTAGATAGAATTAAGAGAGATGGTAAGTTTTGAGCTCGGTAAAGAAAGATGTCTGATCTCTGATTCTTTACCAAGCTCAAAACTTACCATCTCTCTTCATTCTGTCTATTTAAGTCATGTAACAAACGCTCACTTTCGCTCTTCGCAAGTCTCTTTTCACTGTGGATAAATTTGGTGAAGTGTCTGTTATGGTAAATCTTAGACACAAAATTTTCCATAAAGAGCGTCAACATTTTTGTTTCAGAGTAATAATGCCACAACATGGCTTAAATGATATTGTGACCGAACTCTACCCTTTAAGGATCTTGCCCAGTAAGTTTCGAATCTGAAGTCAGTGGATTTCGGGTAGCAGTTGGTAAACACCTAAATGCCCTGGACGTCTCATAATTACAAGATGTTGTCTAACATTAGCACGTTGCCTGATGGTGACATTGTTTACGTTCTAGTTGATCATGAGTCACGCAATCCTGCTTGTTTGATTACCCAAAGTGCAACTGGTTTCAGATGATAATGAAGAGCATGTAGAGCAAGGAGACTTCTGCTGTTTAGAGTTTTGAAAGTTTGATCAACTAGTAACCTGTATTTAGTTTCAAACGGAATACACGCCAAAGTATTAGAGGTTTAACACAGTTAAATGAGGTAAAGAATTCGCGACGCCCTCGAGTTTTCTGAAAATTTTTTCTTTGTTTTATAAAACACCAAACGCCCGAGTGTCATCATAAGACTATGATCAGATTGGATCACCGCACTAGAAATAATTGTCGTTTGGATTTTTGTGTACAATAAAAGAGGAAAAAAAGCAGTCGTTTCTGTACATCAGAGGAATATGTTTGAGATCACTATCAAACCTCACGGACTAACGCAATGGAAAAGTGGCTTTGCATGTATTTTTTCTTTCTGTTTTTGTTTGTTTGCTTGTCTGTTTTTTTTTCTTTTTTTCAATTTCAATGTACTCAGTCGTCTCTTATGAACTGGATTTTTTTAAATACACCTAGGCAGACCCAGGATTTATAGACATTTCTCCTTTTATAAGATTTGACAGTTTGAACGAATAAACTGTAGAACACTGAGTTTTTCACACGAGAATCGTTTACAAAAAGAAAGATTATATGGAATCGGATACAAAAATAGCGACAAATCATGCAGCCGATTTCAAGTAACCACTAACACGCCTAAGAAACGAGATCTGTGACGATCTCAAATTTTCCGTGAAGATTAGAAAGAATGAGTAAGAACCTTGTAAAATACTTTTGCCCTCCCTTAAGACACCTCATATTGCGCATTTCTGATGATAATGAATCCTACTTGTATGACTTACAGCTTTCTAAGCAAAGGAAAGGTATGATGCGGTCGGACGCATTCTACAAGCATAAAACTATCGCAACATTCTTACACGAATACGAAAGAAGCATTTCATTTTCCAAATAAAGTTATTTAAAACGACATTAGGAAAGAACTAGCACTAAATTAGGCCTCACAGCAGCTGAGACGGTATTTAAAGGGAGGTATGTGTGAATTAAACCTGTTACGGCTAATTTTGAGAATTTTGCGCCTAAAGAAGTAAACAGTGAACTGTTAATACCGATTGGTATGCGAAGCTCTGATGTTATTCTTTTGCTGTCCGAGAAGGCGTTGATCCTTTTAACAATGGGAAAGTGTAAAGAGATTTATTTGGCTTGTGGTCATATTTACTAATATGATATAACAAAATCTTTTTGTTTAGCTTGAGCTCATTATCTCAACCCTGTTATTGTGTCCGACATGCCTTTCAGCTAATCCCAAATATGTAGAGAGAGCCCTGTCAGCTTCGTTTAAGCAGAATTTCAAGTTTAGACATTTTTGGCATTAGTAATGAAAACATAATACAAAAAAGGCTTTTAAACATTTCTCCAACAACTAAGCCCGCTGACCTGCATTGATCTACAAAACTTTTCATATAGAGGAGCAAAACTTTATTCGGAATGCTTTTATCTATCCGAGGCCTAAAAATTTCTCCGCCAGAATCCTTGAGAAAAAGGGAAAAGGTAGAGATCTATTCGGTTTTAGGTGATCTCTACCCAGTATGACATAACAGAATGATCATGTCTAGATTCAGCTCATTATCTCAATCCGAAACAGTCTGTCCAACATGCCTTTCAGCTGATTCATACATAAAAGAGCCCTTTAAGCTGCTTTTCAGCAGAATCTGCAGTTTTTCGCATTTGTTAAAAAAAAATACAGCCGTTAAAAAGACGTTTCATTAATTAAGAGTGACACTCCGACAATTGCAATTAAACCCCTTGGCTGTTTTTGCTGAGTAGCTAAAAGAGTTTTGAGATCATCTTAACACGATTTTTCACTTGGGCTAGGCAAAACACGCAGTAGACTATCATAACAGCCAACAGTTTGTGGATAAAAGAGGACACTGAATTTTCGATGTTTCTAGCATGATGGCGAAGGACACAAGGAAACCAGCAGCCTTCGTCGGGTTAGTTCTCGTGTTATTTTGCATTGAAGACGTAGTTGCTCTTTCATGTTTTCCCGGTCCTGACGAATATTGCCGTTGGGGAAGTTGGAGCTCCTGGAGCCCTTGTTCCCGTGGAAGACAAAACCGATCTCGCGTCGAGCTATCAAGTATTCACAATTGCAGATGCCATACTCCACCTCAGATTACTACAATATCATGTGGGATAGGTAAGTCCTTGTTCTTCGCCTAGCTGAGCACGATGCAATTTCAACGAACATAGACGGAAACGGTACCAATTTTCTTCCGACGTACTGTAAGTGTTACATTTTATCGTAACTGATAAATGGCACTCTTACATGATTATGGAGTGGCTACTCAGAAAGGCGAAATGGTGGTTTTACTCAACACAGCCTTGTTATTTTAGATACCAGACATAGCTATCAAACCATTCGTTAAGCATAGCGTAAGAAAACATTCTCCTTATACGTGAACTTAATGTAGAAAATGAATAGACACAAAGCAATCTAATTGATATTTGTGTCTCTTACCCTTGTTGGGTAGTTGAAATTATACCTATCATGATTTGGGCAAATTCTAGATCAGCAGTCGAGCTTTGTTTGTAAGAGGGCTATAACGAATAAAAATCAAGATTAATTTTGGCCACTTAATAGGACGAACCAGAAAAACGTGCCACGCCTTACACTGATCGCTAGGGATTTTCATTTAAAACTTGTAACTCTTGCGCAAAGAATATTCTATCGTTATGAAAGTCATCAGATAGTCTTGTGATTATTGCTCAATCAATTCTAGATTCTATGACCCTGTCCCTCTTTGGTTTAACCCTTCACAGTAATCCTAGCCTTTCCTAATTGGCTTAGTATCCTAGTTACAAATTGGCAATTGCTCGCTTAATGTAATCAAGTACCGTTTCATTGATTTTCATTTTCTTAATGAAAAGTGATTTAAAATGTCATTTGACTTTTAATTGTTCTTCTCCATTGTTTCAACGCCTTTCAGCGATGATTAAGCCCTCCACTCCCTTTTTTTTTGGCGACTAAATCAATCAACTTAATCGCATAAAAATTGTCCAACCGGCAGGTGTTTTTCAGATAGTCTTGTGATTATTGTTCAATCAATTGCAGATGCTATGACCCTGTCCCGATTTAGTTTAAACCTTCACAGTACTCCCTGCCTTTCCTAATTGACTTAGTATCCTAGTTACAAATCGGCTCTCTACCGAAGGTAGGAGACATAAAACTTTTTATTTGGATGCAGTTAATCTTTTTTTATTACTTGCTTGCTCAATGTGATCAAGTACCGTTTCTTTAATTGTCATTTACTTAGTGAAAAGTGATTTGAAATGTCTTTTGACTTTTAATTGTTCTTCTCCATTGTTTCAGCGTCTTTCAGCGATGACTAAGCTCCCCTCCCCTTTTTTTTGGCAACGAAATCAAACAACTTAATGGCATAAAAATTTTCCGGCGGGTGTTGTTGGACCATACATTAACAAAAACGCTCAAATATGGGACTTTCAATCCATACAATCTTTACACATTTGATTCGCGTGGGACAACGTGCCTTTCCACTACTCCGTTAAACGACCGTCAGACGAGCGCCAGATTCTTCATAAACAGCAGAGGCGCGCTAAGCCATCTGTTGAACGCTTAAATCCTTTTGTGTGGCTGTGTTTTCACGAGCGATTTTTTAAGTCGCTTAGCAGTTCTTTTTCCGTCTCGCTTTAAACCTTAAAATAATCCTCATTAAATTTAAGCTACCAATGGCCATATTTTCACGACGCACATTGTCTTTCTAAACATTCCTGTAGGTGTTTTGTTTACATGCAGACTTCGTTCTCACGCCTGGTTTTCACGATCAAGAGTATATATCAATTTGAATAGTATGGCGGAAGATGCAGGCGATGATCGCATGCATGTCCTCTCTCTTTTCGTTATTAAAAAATTACTGTACATGTGTTTAAGCAGTTGGCTTTCATTCTTGTGCTGCAAGTTCCTGGAAAAGCTTAATTCAAAGGAGAACTGCTTCTGTTGAGCAGATATGACATTTTTTTACCTAAACAATTTCGCTAATCGCAATACTGAACATCTCCGAAGAATTCCGATCCGTTCAACAGGGCTTACAGTGTAAAGATCACATTTCATCTTTCGCTTCTTTAGCCATTGATTAACAAAAGTTAGAAGCTGATTCCGTTAAAAAAAAAAAACAAAAACAAAAAAAACAGATACTTAGGGTTTGGAGAATTAACCTCAGTGGCTGAACCGAAACGTAAAATGTGATCTTTAAACCGTAAGCCCGGACCTGGCCGGAATTCTGCGGAGATGTTCTATATGCTTCCTTCGGAATTATGCCAATGAAAAGTGAGAATCAAATAATCGTACGATGTAAGCAGCCAATTAAAATCGAGGAGTTATAGCAATGTTTGGGCCCTTTTCTTGTAGCGTTGGTGAAAGAATTTACGGCGGCGATCTTTCAAAGTCCAGATAATGTTTAAAACGTAGAAATCAATGAAGAATTGATCCTTTGGGCTAGGGAAAGAAGATTTACAAAAGTTAGAAGCTGATTTGTAAATCTGCTCACTTTTCATTGGCTTATTTCAGCCCCGCCAAATTCTCCATTTTAGCCCGCAAAACGTGCCACAATGCTCGAAAAAGTGATAAAAATAATGTTTTCACGTGATTTCGATCCTGCTGCTACTCGCTAAGCGACTTTCGGTCGCGAAAACACGGCCAATGTGAGAAACGTTAGCGGAACCGTTAGCGAAAAATTAACAACTTTAGAAAGGTTTACCTACCCAGAAGATAAAAAAGCATTTGCCGAACGGTTAACGTACCATTTAGAAAAGTGAAGCATTAAGACTGTACGCGGCTTAACCTCATCCAATATTTGCAGTTAAACGATGCCACATATAAATCATTTGAGCCATTTTTGAAACACTACTTAAGAGTGTGCTCTAGTAACAACTTCGGTCGCCGAAGTGTTATTTCGGTTTCACCGAACGACTGATAGCTTGCCTCTCCGTTCGACTAACGCTTGCAAAGCGCAAAAGGAGTTGATTTCTACCTCAAACGACGCCTTCAAAGAAAATGATTTGAATTCCTTTCGTATTTCCTCTGTAGTGAGCTTTTCAGACAGCTTAACTTTACACCGGCATTTTCCACCATTTTAGCGAGCGATCGGCAAGCGGAACTGAAAACGCAACTACTACACTAATAAAATTCACCTACAAATCTCGTTTGGCCATCGCATCAGGCTTGAAGTTAGAAAGCATCCCATTAAGTTGGGAGGAAGGTGTATCGGGATTTTTTTTGCCTCTTGAGAAAGCGTTGCCCAACTTACATCTGTAGCTTAAGAAAAAAACAACGAACAAAGAACTAAATCAAAATAACAACACCCCGAAAAACACCAGCGACCACTACATTAGATGCGATATGCTGGGCTTACTTGGTGATATATTAGCCCTCTTATACGCTTAATTTATGATTTAGTTATTTATCTATTTATGTATTATTCACTTTTCAATTCCTAGTTATTGATGGAGGGTGGTCGTTTTGGGGTTCATGGAGTGAATGCAGCCAACTCTGTAATGCTGGCACACAATACCAATATTGAAAAATCTAATCGTTTTAGTACCAATCTTCCGATGGTAACGATTATCTACGATCGACCGCCATCAGCTTGCAGCAATTGATGAGAAAGGCGGCCATTAAAAAAGTTCTTCACCTTTCAGTAAAAGATCCTTTAAGGGATGGTGGTCACTTGTTCCCGAAACGAATCGCTTAATTACTTGTTCAACGTGTTCCAACCCTGTAACTAGGGGTTTAGCTGGCAAAAGGGCCCTCCCAGTTAATACCGAATTTTTTTCTCAAAAAAAAAAAAAATAATAATAATAGTACTTTTATGAATTTAAACTAAGTGTCCTATTTATGGTAAACAAAAAGTTATGGGAATCCGTGACTAAGCATTGTCATTATACATTTGAAAGAGAGGTTACAGCGTTCAATAATTATGGTTGCTATCTTTGTTACGTGTTATGAAGTAACGTTTCTTCCATCAACATTTCTTTCAGCGGCCTTAGATCTCTGTTCGAAACTGAAACCATGTGATTATAGTTGCACCAACTTGAAAGGAGGGGGCTATACGTGCAGTTGCCATCTATGTTATACCCCATCAGGTGGAAAATGTAATCTGCTGCAGTGTAAAATAAACGGCAACTGTTATCCTTACAATTATGTCAATCCAGACAATTCCTGTCAGGTGAGATAAATGTGTATTTCCTCAAAGTTGCATTCTGAAATATCGCAATATCATAACGATCAAAACCATCCAATTACTCGATGAATTAATGTTTCTCAGAAAATATTTACCCAAATGACATTAATCAATAGATAGGAATGTGTGATACTCACATAAATTTGCTTAGTTGAGTACGCGCGTTGAAGTGAACTTCCAAAGATGGATCATCAAATTTCTTCATTTCAGGACACTATTGAAAAGTTAACGCCACTTATTTCTTTGGAGCAATTCACCTTCGGTGGAACGCTGAACAAATGAATTTTATAGCCCATGCAACAAATCCCAGTTTCACAATTACTCACATTTCCAGACATAATTAGTTTGGACACTTTTTCTTGTACTATTGCCCTTCCAATTTTTGCGTCTTGTCCATGAAGTCTCGTGGGCCAATATTGAAAGGGCCAGGGATAGCAGAAACGATCTAAAATTCATGAGCATGCTCAAATGAAATTGGTGAAAAGTATGTTCTTGATAGGAAATCAACAAACTAAGAGGTATTTCACTAACACAATGTATCAATGATTTTAGTATTATTTTTCTTTAGAAATGTGACAGCTCCAGCAAGACATCATGGACAAACGATGATGCTCTTGCATGTAACGATGGCAATGTATGCACCTCTCACGATCGCTGCTCCGGTGGAAAATGCGTTGGTACGCAACTCAACTGTTTGGCGTCATGTGAGGAGTGTTACAATGATGCCTGCCGAGTAAAATCAGGATACTGCGTAATCTTTGAAAGAGGGTCGAAAACATGTTTTACTAATGGAGATTCGAGGCCGGGGCGTCCATGTCAGGTAATGTTAGTTAAAGATGTGAACTTTTTGAAGTCAACATGCTATTATATATCCTTGAGAACCAGCGAGTAAAGTAGTCCATTAACCCATCACCAAGAAACTTAAGATCACTGAAGTGCCTCTTGAAAATAAGACTGCCGAGTAATTAATGTTTCATTGAATTCCAACTAGCGACTAAACAAATCTGTAATCGTTTGACATTGTGAGAGACTTTGAAAGGAGGGCAATCCAAATTCAAACCTTTGGGTTGTGTCACATTGTTTTTGTACTTGGAAAGTGGAATCGGAGGAGCCATTGGAGCTTTCGTCTTCCAACGCTGCAGCCTAGACTCGATTCCTGACTTTAACGTATGCGTGATTTAATTATGCTGTTCGTTCTCTTCCTTGCTCCAAGTGCTTTTCTTTAGTTGAGTTTTTTTTTCGCTTTTCTTCCACCCACAAAATTCCTAACTTTGTATCTCTCTCTTAATGTTAATCAATCTGAGAGGATAATAGAGAGGCCATTTCTTCTTCTTCTTGGGAAGCTCAATCAAGCTGTTGTTTTTTATATTCCTTTTACAGAAATGCGACACTAGTAAAAGTGTAAGTACTTGGTCAGACAATGACGGGGTAGCGTGCAACGATGGTGACCGCTGTACTCGAAATGATAAGTGCAGTAATGGCCAATGCAGGGGCACACTTCTCAGCTGTAGCTCCATATGTCAGTACTGTAATGGGAACAGTTGTGGCCTAAAGGCTGGGTATGGCTTTTCCAACAGCAAATGCAAATGTAAAATGAACGGTGAGACTTTCTTTTTTTTAAATTTTCTTTTAAGACTTACTCAGTAATGCAGAAAATTCAAAAGACCGAGAGAAAATGGCGCGACTTGGTGTTCAGTACACCACACTATCACTACAAGGGATTATTATTTTCTCTTGTTGGTTAACTTATAATAGTGCATGAGCTTGAACATGAAAGTGATCTTCGCAGTAAATAATCACCACTGAATCCTGTATGGGGTTTGAACCCATGACCTCTGCGATACCGGTGCATTGTTCTATCAACTGAATTAACAAGCCAACTGGGAGCTGGTCATTATGTTGGTTTGTAATAAACCTGTGAAGCGATGAATCAATCAAGAGAGTAAGCTCAGTATTAAAGATTGTGAATACATGAAAATCATACATGTGAACTGTGGATTAAGAACTGAATATGAAAGCGATCTTCGCAGTAATGAGCATTATTTAAGCAGTAGTGATAATAAGCCAGCTCTCAGCCTAGTTAATTAGCTCAGTTGGGAAAGCACTGCACTGCACGTAGTGTTCATTTCGTGGAGATAGCTTTCATATTCATTTCTCATTACGCATATCATATATATGATTTTCCCATATTCACTATCATTAATACTGAGCTTACTCTCTTTCCATTCATTCAAGGTAATTATGTTTCAGGGGGTAATGATAGCTGTGAAACTTAAAATCGAAAAAATCGCTGAAAGGCTAAAAGGGCCTTTATGTAAATTGTAAGACAGCTTTTAAAGGAGAAAAAAAACCGATTTTTAATTTCAGGTCAAGACTATGATCATCACGCCTTCAATCCATCAAATCCGTGTCAACGGTGTGATTTGTTAGATGCGGCAGCCCGCGCTGGCAATACATGGTCCGATCACAACGGTGCACATTGCGATGACAACGACAAGTGTACGAAAGGGGACGTGTGTAATGGTGGAAGGTAATTTTTTTTCAACGATTATCGTTTTGGAAGGACACTAATCGAGGTGCTAGTTGTCAGCTTACCCATTGTTAATGTTCTAGTCAATCAAAGGTAGTCTGTTCACACGCCTGCTATTTTCTTTGGGATCGTCGTCAGGCGCACGCGCAATGTGTCCCTATCTTTCATGTATATGGATATGTACAGATTTAGCCTTTGTTTCTTGGTTTTTTAGTTGCAAAGGACAGAGATACAGGTGCCAATCGTCTTATCCATCCTCGAGCTGCATAAGAACATCTGAATGTGTTGGAGATGGAAGTTGTCGGGATATTCTGAGGACAAATGGGACAGTATGTCGATCTGCTGTTGACATGTGTGATCAACCCGAAAAGTGAGTGCATCAATATTATCAATGTGCACAAAGAATTCTCCCTGAGCCCTTGCGCAGTTTGAGACTGCTGGTTGCATGAATTTAAAAAGTGTACACGTATCGTTCGTGCCACACAAGATTAGGAGGATCATCTTAAGCACACACAATTTTTCGACACTTTCAGGAAAACAGTGATTCAGAGAAACTTCTTGAACGAGAATTGAGATACACGCTCAGCTATGATGACGGTTGAAAAGGAAATCAAACGGATATTACACGGCGGCAGCGAGCAATTGCCTAAAAGAACATTGAAGTAAACAACTAAAATTTTTTTTTAAGCCCAGAGTTGTTTCACTTGTAAAAATTAATGAACACATGCCATTTTCCCGTAAAGTCTAGTCATGATCCAATAATTGGATCATGAGTGTGGATAATTTTTCTAGATGTTGAATTCTTAATTTCGGGCGCTTATATGTGGAAGGCACTTTCACCTACCGTCTTTCCGCGCCCTTAAGACTTAAATGTGATATATTGGGTTTCAGTTTCGATCTCGTGGCACTGAAGTAACAAAGTAAAAATCACGACCTAATTCAACGCGTTATTCTTTATGGACTAATTTAAGCGTTTATGAAAAATATAAATCATTAGGTGTGACGGCAGCCATGGGACGTGTCCTAGCTTTGCAGTTGATAGAGTTAATGTCACGGCAGGCACTGTTACCATCGTTGACCAGAACTTCCATGACACAATTTTCTACCAGCATGTCACCGACAAACTTTTCATTAAAATCTCTGGCTTCAATGCATCGTGTGGAAAAGTAAATCTGAGATGGTTTCTTCTGCCAGGAGCGTCCAGTTGCTCTGGTTCGTCACTCGCAAATGGCGTCTTAAAAAACACCAACAGCCAGCAAACTTTATCAGGGTTGACCTTTCAAGATAATAAAAGTTACAAAATTTCCGTCGCTGCATCTGACTTGAGGGACAAAGAACAACATCGTGAATGCAGTTTGGCTGTAATCGTGGACACTTCAAAACCAACCCACGGATGGGTTCACGATGGGGCAGCAGAGGACCTGGATTATCAATCTTCCAAGCTTTTCCAAGTCAACTGGGGAGGATTTCAAACCAGAAATGGTGTTGACAAGTACGAGTGGAAAGTTCTTCTAACTTCGTATGGGAGCTCTCAGAAAACAGAGTTAACCATTTTCTCCAACACGAACCTGAATACTCGTATGAACATCACAATTAGCAATGTAACTGATGGTTCCAAGGTCCAATTTGTCGTTCGTGCCTACACAAAAGCAGGACTTTATAGAGAAGTTAAGAGTAATGGAATAATTTTTGACGGCACGCCGCCTACAGCAGGAAAAGTCTTTGCTGGGACTAAAAATACCAGCGACGTCAAATACGCCAGCTGGAGAAAAACGTTTTTCGCAAATTGGAATCCTTTCAAAGATCCTCAAACAACTATCTGGCGATACACATGCGCGATTAAAAAACAAGGTGACCTGTTTAGCACTGCCTATAGAGACAACGCTCTCAATCGAACAGCAACATTTGGTGAATTAAACTTAGTCTCTGGAGAAAAATACTGTGTAGTCGTGAGAGGCTACAATATGGCTGGTCTGTACACTGAAGCTACTTCTGACTGTGTGTTGATAGACTACGACGCTCCCCGGGCCGGCACTGTTAACGATGGAAGTTTCGCTGACATAGACTACCAATCAAACAATACCGTGCTAGCAGCAAACTGGAATGGTTTCACAGATGGAAACAGAGGAAGTGGAATTATAGAGTACAAGTACAAGATTACGCAAGAGAATGGAGTCACCATTCTAAACTGGACATCAGCAGGAAATGCAACAAACATTATCGTGTCTGGTCAGTCCTTAGAGGGTGATTCCAAATACTTTGTTACAGTCAGCGCAATTGATGCAGTGGGTCTTAGCACCAGTGCAACCAGTGATGGAGTTCTTGTTGACAACAGCCTTCCACTGAAAGGACAGGTTTATGACGGTAGTGATCCAGGCTCAGACATGAAGTATGCCTCATGGAATGACACATTTAGCGCAAACTGGGAACCTTTTATCGATGCACAATCTCCATTGCTCAAGTACTCGTGGGCAGTACAGCTACTGAATGGTAGTTACGTCTCCTCTTTCAGCTCCACGGGACTTTCCCACTCCGCAACAGCAAGAGACCTACACTTAGTTTCTGGAGAACGTTACTGTGCCGTTGTCAAAGGCTACAACCAAGCTGGTTTATTTTCGGAAGCCACATCAGACTGCTTGCTCATAGATCACGATCCTCCACAAGCAGGTACTGTAAATGACGGGTATGCTGATGACTCGGATTACCAGTCAGACAGTACCAGCATAACAGCAAACTGGAATGGTTTCACTGACGGAATCAAAGGAAGTGGAATTGTTAAGTATGAGTACAAAGTATCAAACGCCAATGGAAACATCGTGGTCCCTTGGAAAAATGTTGGTAATGCGAAAAACATAACTACCAGCTGTTTGTCCTTAATTAGTAACACCATTTACTTCGTTACCATAAAAGCCATAGATGCTGCTGGTCTAAGCTCTAGTGCGACCAGTGATGGAGTTCTAGTCGACACGAGTCCTCCTCGAGCGGGAAAGATTTATGACGGAGGTCACCTTGGTTCAGATTCAAAATACGAAACATGGAATGACACATTCAGTGCAAACTGGGATCCTTTCATTGATCCACAGTCTTTAATACTAAAATATGACTGGGCGGTGAAAGAAATGAACAATCGCTATATAACTTCTTTCTTCAAAATTGGACTCAACACCATTGCGAATGTAACGAGACTGAAATTATTTTCAGGACAGAGATACTGTGCAGTTGTAAGAGGTTACAACAGAGCTGGTCTTTATACGGAAGCTGCATCAAATTGTGTTCTGATAGATCGTAACGTTCCTCAGGCCGGCACAGTCAATGATGGATCACTTAGTGACGTAGACTATCAATCGAATGACACCTTGATATCTGCCAACTGGTATGGCTTCACTGACGGTAAAAATGGAAGTGGTATTGTGGGCTACAAATACAAGGTTGTGGACGAGAACGGAAGCATTTTTTTAGACTGGACATCTGTGGGGAACGCTACAAGTTTTTCTAAAGGGGGCTTGCTCCTGAGAAATAACATCAGATACTTTGTAACTGTTAATGCAACAGATGCCGTTGGTTTGAGCACGACTGCATCTAGCGATGGTTTTCTAGTTGACATCAGCCACCCAATCACGGCGAAGATTTACGATGGCAGTCAAACAGGATCTGACGTGAAATATGCATCGTGGATCAATACTTTCAGTGCTAACTGGGAACCTTTCCTTGATGAACAATCTTTCATCTTGAAATATACTTGGGCAGTATATCATCTCAACGTCGGTTTCATCACACAATTTATCTCTACTGGTCTTAATTGTTCTGGAACTGCAAACAACCTTAAGCTGATTTCTGGAGAGAAGTACTGTGCTGTTGTAAGAGGCTACAACAAAGCCATGTTGTACTCTGAGCGCTCCTCAGACTGTGTACTTATTGATCGTGACGCCCCTCAAGCAGGGGCTGTCAACGACGGAGGCTCCAGAGACGTATCTTACCAAGTAGATTCTACCATGATTGCAGCAAATTGGCATGGTTTCACGGACGGCACAAGAGGTAGCGGCATTGTAGAATATAAGTACAAGATAACAGACAGCTGTGGAACGGCAACTGTACCCTGGACATCTTCTAAGACCGCGAAAAGTATAATCCACACAGGTTTATCTCTGACGATGGCCGAAAAGTACTCCGTGAGTGTCATGGCAATTGACGCTGTAGGTCTCACGGCTGTTGCCGCAAGTAATGGTGTTATTGTTGCCGTAGGTAAGAAGAGCAATTTATGCCTTTTTGAACATCTAAATGGTGCACGTGAAGTGGTAAAAAGAGACAAGAGTAAAAGTCAATGCTTATTTTTTCATAATCCCTACATGCTGTAACGCGACGGGAAAGCACAAATCGAAAGTGCATGGAAACCTAAGGGTGCTATAAAGGGTACAAGTTAGAATTCGCGAAGCCAAAACGCGACAGAATTTCGTAGGTAATCACGTCGAATTAGCAACAGAGGACGGCTTTCTTAGATAACTACGTTTAACGATCATTCTCATTCGGTTTCCTATTATTTTATCCCTGGGTTTTTCCGCGAGAAAGAAATATCGACCTGCAAAGTTTAAGGGGTTTTGAATGTAAATCTAAATTCTGCAAGGTCTTATAAAAGCTGCGGTAATCAATTAGAATTTCACATATGTTGATGATAGGTAATCTTTCTGCCTTCTGTGCATGAATTCGGTTTCGAACAACTAATCCCGAACGATTTAGTGGTTCAAGGCAAACAGATTTACTCACACTTTACGCGCCATTAGATCCCTTTGATTGGTATGACTATTTCATGGACGCGGTGTTTTGTTCGCCTTAAAGAGAATCTTTCTGCCTTTTGCGCACAATTTCGGTTTCATACAAACAATACCGTACGATTAAATGGTTCTAAGCAAAAATATGTTATCCGCTTGTTGCACCATTAGATCCCTTTCATTGGTACGATCATTTCATGGACGCAGTTTTTTTCTTATTTTTGCCTTTAGCAATTTTCGAAGTGGCAGACCACTGTTTGTTATAAGACTAAACACTGCGGCGGTCTAACTTCATCACGATGTTTGGCTATTCAATTTTTGTCTTTATGGTATTCAACATATGAGATGTAAATATCATATGTGATTGAATGACACCCAATTTTATTGTATTCCGACAGGAATGTTATAAACCTGGGGAATAAAATCACTTTGGGAGAAGTAAAAGCCAAAATGTTATATAAACCATCTTATAACGTGTTGGTTTGTTTGTACATTTGAAATTTTAAGATAGGATTTCAAATTTATTATCAATTTCTCTACTCTTAGCATCTTATAAAGTTGAATATGGAAAACATTTATAAGAATCTAAAGAGGGACCGGTACTGCTACACGATAAAGAAAACCTTTATCATTTTCATTTCATCATATTTAACTTGCAAAGCTCACTCATGTTAAAAGGTGTGCAATTATTACGATTTTGATACGATTTATTAATAATTTTTTCGCTTTTTATAAGGTCTGAAGTTACTGCTGTCCAAACTCTTTATAAGTTACAGATGGTAGCTGACTAAGACAAATTGAGTTCCCACGCCGGACAAGGAAACAAGTTTAGAAATTTTCATAGTTAGCTTCGTTCCTCTTTGACCACGATTAGATCCCAGGAAGGACAGAAAATGGAAAGCAAGGGTTTTGGAGATTTTTTAGATAATTCAATATCAGGTTCAAACTTTTACCCAAATTTGAATTGTTTGATTTCAGGTAGGCCTCTTGCTGAGGTCGAGTTAATCTAAAATATTTGTTACTTTTAAAGTTTTAAAGAGACAGTCCCTGTCATGCAGTTTTTTTATTTTTTATTTTTTTTATTTTTAATCCTGCCCTGTGACCAAAAGCAATACATAGATTTAATACTAACTAATATTTTGGCGTTCTTTGGGAGTTTTCATCCACAGGACTTTGATGCAATGATAACTTCTGACAGGCAACATCTACTTAGGACTCCACTAACACGTCTTGTAAAGAACGAACAGCACCAAAGCTTCCAACCTATCGTTTGGCCCGAAAAGTCTCTATCCTATGTAAGTCGCCATGTGGAAAGTCGTGTCGGAAGAGGGATACTCACGAGTGACAATAATAGTTGCGCACCTTAACAGGTAGAGAAAGATACATCGTAAAATTTTAAATTTGTTTGCCAGATCCTTATCTAGTCGAGTGTAAAGCGACTCCCTTGCATGAATATCAACGCTCGCTTAGAATTTTGATAAGGTTTAACCCGGCACTTTTAATTCCCACGGTATATAACGCTTTTCATTTAACGAATTTATTCGTTTGTTTTTTTTCTCGTTACCATGTTCCCAAAAATAGCGTTGCTTCATTTTCATGCAAAGAAAACTGACAAGAATCAAAATTCCTTTATTTGTTATGAAGAAGGGCTCACGCTCGAAACGTTAGCTTTAGAGACTCTTTATGGTGGCCAATTTACATCATCAACTAAGTTGATTATTCCAATTTGTCATTTTGTACCTCTCGCCCACGCAGCACGACAGTTTCGTAAGTAACTTACCCCCCCTTTATTCCAACAATTCCACATGTGTAGAAGTGATTATTGGAACAGTATTTAAGTCATGTGACAAACGCTCACTTTCGCTTTTCGGAAGTTTCTTATCACTTCGGGTAAACTTGGTAAAGTGTCTGTAATGGTGAATCTTGGACATATAATTTTTACAACATGGCTTAAATGATGCTGTGATCGAGCTCTACCCTTTAAAAATCTAGCTTAGTAAGTTTAAGGTATGAATACGGAATAAGCTAATATTTCACATAACATTCTACTCAACCTCTGGATGCAACAAGAATATTATGTGGGGATCGATAAAGATATCTGGAAATAATAAGAATCCCCTCTGAAGCAGAGAAAAAAAAATGAATGGAGTTATCCCTAGTAGATTTGATGGCATTTTAAATATAACATTATTTACCCAGAAGAAAAAGAAAAAAAAATTAAATCCCTTAAGATCACTCAATTATGGCGGTATTCTGCTCCACTAAACCTTTTTTGAGAGGCATTTATGAGTGACAAACAATAAAAATGTTTTGTTTACAACAGGAAATGTAAGATGCTTTTTCAGCCATCTGTCTCCTTCAAACCTTCCAAGGGAACTCTACGACTCAAGAGGAATTGCTTCGTTAGCTAACTTCCTTCCCCTTCCAGGGCTGTGACTTTGATACTTTCACACAGCAGACAGCTAATCTCAACAACAATTTTGAGTGCAAGAATATTGGATAGATGAAAATTCGTTTATGAGCTTTTTTTAATCTGATTTACACTGAAAAAAAGGCTGTGAATTTCGAAATGAGAAAATTAAAGCGACGGCACGTGTAGAATAGTTTTTCAATAAAAGTTACTAGCTTAAATAGCTCACCAGCAAAACGTTTTTACGAGACGTTTTCTTAATTACAAGTTATTACTAGAGTAAAAATACATTTGATACCAACAACTGATTTGATAGGAGACAATTAATAATCAAAAAAGACAAACAGGTTCCAAATTACAGAAACTTATCTGTAATAGGCTGGTGAGAAACTAAATTTTGTTGGCTTCTTATGAATCAGATCTAATTTGGTTGACTTGTTAAGACAGTTATTCTTTGATTGGTGTATGATTGATTTAAATTCTAGATATGTTTAAATAAAGAAATACATATATATACATATTGAAAGGGAAGTGATGTATTTAAACCCAGTCTCTAAACAAATTCACAAAGCCCGTACCTTTTATGTATGTTTGTACATAAACATACCATAGCTTAACTTTAAGTAATAGGCCATTTTCGATGTATTAAAATTCCAACATGGCTCCGAGGCTAGGGGGAATAAAACAAAAGATATGAGTTATCTATCCCTCAACTACGATGTAATTTCCTTTGTTTTATTCCCCCTAGCCTAGGAGCCAAGTTTGAATTTCAATACATCGAAAATGGCCCATTAGATGAAGTTGGACTTGAGGACCCCCCTCCCCCACTTCCATATTGCTTCGAAACTGAAGTCTTGAATAAGGTTTGAATGTTAGCAACGCGCAGCATTTGCGATATTAGTATTCTTTCAAGCTTTTGGCCCTCTTAGGGTCAATTTCTTGAAGTAGGTTCTCCTTACGGTCGCCATTCCTTTCCAGCAATTTTACCTATTGACGTTTTTCTTTGTTTTAGTCACAATTGGGCAAAGACAATTGATTAATATTAACAGGAGATATCACCCATTGGTCACCTCTGACAGGGATGGATTTGGCATCATAAAAGTCGATAAGCCACAATTTAAAAAAGTTTTTTCTTTATTGCCAGGGTGGTGCAATAGCATTTGTCTTAAGAAGATGAGGGTTTAAAGGTCTTAGTTGCAGACCACTACCCAAATTTTCTTTCCGAATCCCCCTCCCCAGAGCACTCTCTCCGCTAACTCGTTACAAAAACCCTATATTTATATTCGACTAGCATCCTCATATGTCTTACAACAGAGGTTCAACCAAAAACCAATAAGGATGAAAAAAATACTTTGCTCCTTCACACAGCGTAGTATAACTATGACATGTAATCAACATGGAGAGAGCGGAAAATCTGAACACTTTGTAACACTGGTCGTACATGAAAGGGGTTTAGAGGATATTTGATGGAAAGATCACTTGCTATCAATAATCAAAGAGCTCTTAGAGCCAGGTCATTCATGTTATGGCTCAAGTTTGTATCGATTTCTTGGACTTGTTGAATATAGGTATAGTTGAAATCGGTTTATGCGAACTTTCAAGACTTATGGAATAAATTCTCTCTTATTTTTGGGTAGTTGTATGATAAGAAAACTTGTGCGTTCTTCGTAATGAGAATTGGAAAAAGGGTTTGCAGTCTGCAGTCTGCGGTCTGCATTTTGTACTGACCGGATTGGTATTGTTGCCGGTTTTTGTTAGAGCGAGCCTCAAGTCCGGACCGAAACATTGGAGCTCGAAAAAAAATTCTAGTGAGACTGTCTTGGCCGCTAGAATTGATATGTGGACTGTATGTTGAAGAGCTTACGAGGAAAAGTACAATGATAGAGCAATGATTACTTTATACCAACTGAAGACGAACGCAAATGCGCGGCTTACCAATATAGCTACCTCTGGTGCTCTTTCGCGTGGTCATAGCGTGTGTTCGGCTTCTCGATTCAAGTTACATTTTCATAAGTTCGGAAATGTGATTTGAGGTTATTATTTTTATTAAACCATAGAAATATTTCATTTCTTTCTACTTGAGTTTCCGAGCTTCATAGAAATTAATTTTAACTTTCACTAAGTAGGGAGGAGTAGCATGCGAGACTACTTCCGTTCACGGTCCACTATGGAAATTCCGCCCACGAAATACAACTTCCATCCACGGTCGACAACTTCCGTCAACATCTGCTCCACCACGATACCTCATTCATTGCTTTCAGCATGAATGAGCCAAAAATGAATCGATACTTACCAAAGCATGAACTTGGTAACCATCGCTATGGGTAGACTTGTCTACTCGAGCGTTGTAAACAGTCATTTTGTAATCGTATGTGCACTTGGTGAACTGGGGCTTTAGTCGTTTTGGTTTCTGATTGACAGTTTTCCTTTACCAACTTTCTGCAAGTAAAATAGCAAAAAAAGCAAACAGGAACTTGCTGCTAATTTTTGTGGTAGCTATGCGCTCCTCTCTTTCAAACTGTTTCTATGGATGCACTTGCTTTAATTGGGCCATTTTCACTGGCTGCGCCCGATTAAAAATGCAGCAGCAGATGAATTATTCAAGATCCACGGTAGCTACTAACGCTCTCGTTTAGCGAAACAAGGAAGTCAACACAATCGAGCAACACAGAGCTTATCAAAGAAACGGGGTGTCCGGAGAGCTAAGACCTAAGACCTAAGACCCGGAAAACTAAGACCTGGAAAACTAAGAAATTTTTTAAGGGGAAATCAACAAATTTCAGCTTCCCTTACCTTTAAGTGGTAAAATGAATAAAATAAATGCACTCACACTCAAAAAATAACAATTTAGCTAGCCTCTTCCAGACATTCAGTTTATAGTTAGGGCGCAGCGCGAAAGACGGGGCGCGAAAAAAAATAAAAACAAAAAAGCGCGGCGAGAAGGGGCTACGGTATGGCAAACGAAACTATTTCCGGTTGTCGCTGTGTGGCTTTACACTGTGTACTTAAGTTTGCGAAAAAACGAATGAAGTGAAGCAGTGCTTTGTCTACCTTGCAAAACGGTATTTTTCGAAAAGGTGCTTTGCGTTTTTCGTTTTGTTATCTCCATATTATCACTAGAACGTATTACTTTGAAGCTACTTACTAACAAATATTCTTTCATATTGTCCTGATAACTTTGCCAATTTCCAATCCGGTCTGATGATTTCGTCGGCGGAAGCACGTGTTGCCTTGGTGCCAATGCTTTACTTTTCATGGTTAGGTATTTAAATAGCACCAGCTTCCATTTTTTTTAAGTTGTTTTTTTTCTTTTGTTGTACGCTCACTCACTCCACAGCTTTGGCGAATTGTGACCCAGTTATAGTTACTCAAAGTTTCCGTCAGTAAACAATACGAAACTGGTAGAAACATATTTTTAATGATAATTTGATGACCATTTGGACACAACTGGCTTTGCGATATTACACGCAAAATCATAAATAAAATAGAAAAGATCACTCGACGACTTATCCGTCTCCCCTTTATGGCATCTGTCGGGAATCGAATGGCAGCAAGGCCATCAGATAAGCGATATTCTTTGCCGACGGAAGTTATTGGTTTTATTCATCGACCGGCTATAAATGAAAGTCTAGAGATGTGTCAAAAGTTATATAACCCAGAAGCACTCGAGATTATAGGTGTTGAAATAATTACTTCACCAAAAAAGTTATTTGACGTCTGAAGTTCCGTCACGGCTTCTTACTATCGGGCGTAACGCTTTAACGGTTTAATATGTCTGAATGTCTGGAAGAGGCTAGCTAAATTGTTATTTTTAAGTGTGAGTGCATTTATTTTATTCATTTTACCACCTAAAGGTAAAGGAAGCTGAAGTTTGATGATTTCCCCTTAAAAAACACCAGGGTCTTAGTTTTCCGGGTCTTAGTCTTAGCTTTCCGGACACCCCAAAGAAACGTAACAATGATAAAGGCACAAAAAATGGCAAAAAATGAGGTTGGCACGTTTTGTATCATTTGCCATTCAGCATAAATTGCTACTCATGCAAAACAAAGTTAATCACTGAGAAAACGAAAAACAGACCAATCTGTATTGTACACCACATATCGCGCACCCGCCTAATTGAGCACGTTTACCTTACTTACATGTTTCCCCGACCTCACATTATTTCCAGAACATCCGACAAATTCGAAAATATAAGTAGATAAATCAACGAGACTTCCTTGTCATATCAAACAGGGTGTTTTTTGCTCTTGTGTAACTCCTTCAAGTGTCTTAGATTTGTCTGAGGTATCCTCAATCAATTGTCGTACGGTTAGGCGTCTTATAAAAAACAATGGTCCCTCGACCTCGCAAAACATTCTCCTGTTGTTGCAGTTTTTTTAGTGTATGTTACGACTTCCTCCCATGCAGGAAATAAGTTCCAAGGGAACTTCAAAAACCGCCGTAGTTTTGCCCAAAATTTCTTCACAAAGGACTTCCATTTTCTTTCTCCTAAAATATGCTTTGTAACCTGGCTTATTTAATTATATATGCGCCATGTATGTCAGCACAGAATGTATACCCACTGAAAAAACTAGAGGTTTGACTGAACCATTCATCAGTCACGGGCGTTCTCATACATCGAAGAACTGGGTCTCGTTACAGAAAGCCTAGATTTAATTTGAAAATTCGATTTTAGATTTCCTTCGCATAAATATAAGAAACCCAAAATTTACCACAGAAATGTCAGATGTCATTTCAAGGTACATGCAGAGAAGCTGAGTGGAAAATCTCTGTCCCAGGTCCACCTTTGTCATTAATAAAACAGCAAGGGATTTCTAGATTTCAAATTGCTCTGACAGTAAATAGACCATACCCATTATTAAAGATGTGGCATGAAAATGTTCAGGATAGATGTGATTACATTGACTTTCTCAATGCCACAGTTTCCAGATCGTGGTTTAGAGCTGAGAGACAGGCTACCCTATCCAAGGCAGGCTAGAAAGAGAGGCAGGAGTTGAGTCATGCAAATATAGACAAACTAAAGGAAAAAATAGAGAACAGCTTAATTCATAATGTCTCACTTTAAGCATTCTACAAAGTGAACTAGTGTCCATTAAGGGAGTGAAAAGGGACCTTCATCTCACGAAAGATGAGCTTTCAGACTGAAAGAAAAAATATAATGCTTTAGAGGCAGAAAAGCAAAAGCTGATAAATGAAATGAGGGATTTGCAAACAAATAAAGAGGGAAAAAGGATTGAGTAAAATGAAGAAAAACCCAACTTATTTCTCTTCTTCACTAACAATAGGGAGGCACTGCTGCACAAACTTCTATTTGGCTTGACTTCTATATCGCGTTGACTTGCTTAACAATTTAAATTCCGCTACCTTTCAATAGCAAGAAATCAGGGAAAATAAAAATCAATTAAAAATAGAAACTTAAAAGCAATTCTGAGCACACTCAGTTTCATATAAAAACATGATTAAATGTTATTGATGACAGGCATATTGTACTGTCTTAAATACCTCCAAATGTAACAATTTTATATCCTTCTTTACATGTATCTTTATCTACCAAATATCAATGCTTCATTGGTGTTACTAAAAATATTAAATAGCTAAAAGTTAGGTTGGTCAATATTCTTTAAAATAAAAAAAATCAATAATAACAATAATTAATTAAAATAGAAACTTAAAAGCAATTCTAAGCACACTCAGTTTCATATAAAAACATGATTTAAAATATTATTGATGACAAGCATGTTGTACTGTCTTAAATACATCCAAATGTAAAAACTGTATGTCCTTTACATGTAACTCTATCTTCCAAATATCAATGCTTTGTTGGCTTTCCTAAAAATATTAAATAGCTAAAATTTAGGTTGGTAAATATTCTTTACTGCATGTTTTAGTATTAATTGTGAGAGATATCACCTCAAGGGGTTTGTTGGAGCTTGAATAAGTTTCCCTACTTTCACAATGACATGCTTTGGTGAGTTTCCAACGTAAGCTTTCATCTTTAAAGGAAAATCAATAGCCTTTCCCCGGCCATGAGCATCCGCATATATACCACCAATGATAGGGTAGAGACAACATGTAAAAATCTTTTAAGCTGAGCATGGTGTATTTAGAGTCCATTGATGTTATTCCTTTGAGTTAAAAAATATCAATAGACATCCTGCTTTATGTTGAATGAGCAAGTGTGCTGCACTTTGACAGCATTTGATTTTTAAATTCACTTGACTGCCAAATAAAAGCCATCAGATGCTGAAGCAATTTCACTTTCTGAGGATTGTGGAGGCTTATTACAAAGTCTAGAGGAGATTCAGAAAACAGATTTACTAGAACAAAAACAAATTTTTTAAAAAATTTTAAATATTGGAAGCCAACTAAAAAGCCTGTCTTGTTCTGAAGGCACTATATTTACTTCAACTTTTTAAGCTTTCTTTACATTTTAGTATAAACTGAAAAATCATGTTGTTGCGGTAATAATTCATCTCACCAGATAAGCTCTTTAGACAGATGGAGTGCAGGGTCCCAAGTACATGATGACATGGGCCATCCTTTCCACTTGATAAGGTACTCTTTCTCTTATGAGGAAATAAATAAGAAGTGGAACGGTCGAGTAAGTACTTCCATTGCCGCTTTTCCGTTTCGAAAGCAGTCTTTCCTTATCATTTACTTGATAATTATCTGTTGGAAAGAATTCGTAAAGCGCTTTATGATCATTCTGTTTTCATTTCTTGCTCTCTCCGTCCGCCATCTTGTTACATACTCTACAGCATGCGCAGCTTATAAACTGGTCAGATTTACCGCCGGCGCAAAATGTCCGTGGTTTCCGGTAGTGCCAGACGATTTTATAAGGTCTAACTAAGTAAAAGAAATTACTAAGCAAACAACTGACAGAAACGCGATATGAAAATCAGCATTTTGACAATTTGCTTTCTGCTCTTGTGCATTGAGATCAATTCGACTTTCTCGTGGAGGCGAAGACGAAGACGAAGAGCACCATGCAATCCGGTAAACTGTCGGGTTGGAAGCAGGAGTGTTTGGAGTCCTTGCTCCCATCCTTGTGGAACTAATGGCACGCAGACTCGCATGCGACAGAAAACTTTTTCCGCGAAGTGTGGTGGACAATGTCCATATCATTTGGTGGTGACACGATCGTGTAACAGGGGTAACTGCCATAACGGTGGCACCCCGAATAGTGGCGGATGTAGTTGCCGATTGGGATACGAAGGGACATGTTGCGAGAAGGGTGAGTCCTTCCTGAAAAATTTTGCGTATTCAGGCAGCGAAACTATGGACCAATGTCTCGGTGTGAGCATCTTGAAGAGGTTAGTTAAGACTATTCAAATTCATAATCAGCGGTACGATAATCGAAGAAATTTCCAGACTGCTGAGTCATGCTGACTTGCATACCGTAAAACTTTCCAGAACATCAAATCACGTCACATTTATTATGTAAAGTGAAAATGTTGTTCCATCACGTTTTCATTCATACATCTTTTTTTCATTGAAATTTGCCATCCTTTTTAAATAGGATCAAGAGTCAGTTGAAG
The DNA here is from genome assembly GCF_036669915.1 of Pocillopora verrucosa. Classification (NCBI taxonomy): domain Eukaryota; kingdom Metazoa; phylum Cnidaria; class Anthozoa; order Scleractinia; family Pocilloporidae; genus Pocillopora; species Pocillopora verrucosa. Next base: position 26,273,098 of record NC_089315.1, on the reverse strand, counting down.
TTTCCTGCCCGTGGAGAGGAACTTGCACTCGAAAGAGTTGTCAAGGTTGTTGTCTATGCAAAGCAGCAAATTATAAATGTAACGCAAACTTTTAGTGTCGCTGACATTCCTACAACGGAAGTAACTAAACGTCTGGCGGCTACCACGGTCTTAAAATAATTGAACGTCCGGCAGTCCGATATTTTTCCATATTTCTCTTCAAGATCCAAAATATTTATACGAAAATGTTCTACCTTGATTTACAATCTTCAAGCGCTTCCAGGAAGCCAAAAATTTCGCACTTGATGTTTTTCGCCAACCCCGTATACAGAGTACAACGTTATCCAAGCGCTTGACACTTCTAAAATTTTCAATGACACGACCGGACACGGTCCTCAAATAACTTCATATTTCTCTTTGAAATATACAAATTTTCCTTAAAAAATAGTCTACCTTCATTTACAATCCTCAAGCGCTTCAAGAGAATGAAAACATTCAAACTTTGTCCGTTTCGCCAACCCTGAACACAGACTACGAAGAGATTCAAGCGTGACACTTAGAAAATTTTCTTCGGACGCTACCAGAAACAGTCTTCGAATAACTAAACGTCCGGCAGTCTGATTTTTTCCATATTTCTCTTTTACAAACACCAATTCCTATTGAAAAATATTTTATCTTTATTTAGAATCCTCGACTGCTTCTAGAGAGTGCGAGAATTCGAACGTTGTCCTTTTCGCCGATCCCGTTGTACACAGTGTACGTAGACATCCACGCGTGACACTTAAAATAAATTTTTCTTCGGATTCAACCGAAAAAAATTCAAAATACTGTAAGGAAACTGTAAAATGAGAACGGCGAATGTATTTACCGTAAAACAGTTGACTATATATCCAGGATAGCTTTTGAGAACGACGATTTTAGAAGGTTTTCAGTAATCTGAGAATTCCGTGTTGCAGGAAATTGAGTTGTGGCGCACGTTGTCTCAAGGGTGAAAAAGCTAGTTGAATTCGAGACCAATGAGGAATGAAGTTATTAAATCGAAATTTGTTTCTATGTGTGAAATAAAAAAAACCAGAACACGCCATCAAAGTTGACTTTCTTTCCCAGCTCTCGAAAATAGACAAGTCGTTCTTAGTTTTTATTGAGGCGAAATAACTCCGTTATTGACCAAGATCGTTCAGTTAAGATGGCTAGATATCAGCCTTGGTTTATTTTTTGCGTCTTTATGTACCTTAACTTAGCGTCGGTCTATGAAAACGCAAGAAGAAGAAGAGAACTCGACTAATATCCAGTCATCTTGACCTCACGCTTGGTCAATAACGCATTTTTAATTTATGAAATGAAAACTGATGTTTTTAAATGATTCACAATGAAGTAGCTTTTTGACAATTCTAATATCGAGTGTGATAGCAAGTTGTAATGTTCAGCAATTTGATTATTTGATCATTATTACTGTCATTACTATTTCTTTACGAGATACAAGTAATTTGCAAATTTTCGCTCATGAATTGAAGATCTTCATATTTCCTTTTTACTGTCTTTCAACAGACGTTGATGAGTGCATCAACAATCCATGCCAACATAACTGCACCAACACACATGGCAGTTACACATGCAAATGCAATTCTTGCTACACCAAGCTGGGTACAAAATGTGACTTGAGGCAGTGTAAGATCAATAACCACTGTCACGCTTATGGTACAGTTAACCCTAGCAATCACTGTCAGGTATTTAACATTTCTATAACTGTATAACTTTTTATACGCATTGTTCATCGGATAGAGGGAGAGAAATGTAATTTATTAACGTAGGATAACATCTTGATAAATTCCAAAAGCTACAAGGAAAACTTATGACGTCCACAAGAGAAGATTAAATTTTTATTTTTTCATTAAAAGGTCAACACAGGTCAAGACTGCCAGACGTTACATAGTAAAGAATGCAGTTTCACTAACCACTCCTGAAAATGCCTATTCTCCCTAAAACTGTTACTGGGAAAATGTTACCCTCTCTATGTTGCGATTAAGTCCATGAACTATTCAGTGTTTCACTTGCTCGCTAAACAAAAGTAACCAACTTCTTCGTGATTCAACTGATTAATGTTACTGAATCGTGTTTTCTTGTTGGATAGGATTGTAATGACAGCGACAAGTTCGCTTGGACAAACAACAATACTTTACCATGCACCGACGGCAAAGCGTGCACTAAAAACGATCGCTGTTCTAATGGGGTTTGCTCCGGCACGCCTTTCTCGTGCCTCCCGTGCGAGGAGTGCCAGAATGACGTTTGCCGCGTGAAACCAGGATACTGCGTAATCAACGAAAGCGGTATACGGCAGTGTTTCAATCACGGTTCACTAAGACCAGGTCATCAATGCCAGGTAATATGGTTGGCAGCCTTGTATTTTTCATCAAATTAATATTGAACTTCCTGAGGGAATAACAATAAAGCCCTTTGGGCAGAGAGGAATAATATGCATAAATACTGAATCCTCTTGTGGAGACCAAATAAAGGGATGATACTATTGAGTATATCTAAGAGGGCGAATAGAGGAAGGCAAATTTTATCAATCAGAGTCACATCGAAGGTTGGTTTGAGTTTCAGGTTGTAATTTTTTTTAGATGAAACCATCAAAATGCTATTTCTCACAAACAAAAAAGAGATGTACGAATTTGCCATTAGGCACTCCACTGGAGTGGTCAAAACATTGAGATCTTTCATAAAAGAAAGACAAATTCTGAAAATAATTCTTAATATAATCAATGAATATAGGAGGTACATTCTTGGAGGAACTGTGGGCTGTGTCAGTATTGCAATATAATTTAGCTTTATCCACTGGGTTGATAATGTAAATTGGCCACCAAAAAGAGTTTATAAAGCTGACGTTTCGAGCGTTAGCCCTTCACTTTGACGAAAGCTAACGCTCGAAACGTCACCTTTAGAAACTCTTTCGTATAATTATAATCAGGATTATTATGAGTTGTTACCCTCTCTATGTTGCGATTAAGTCCATGAACTCCTCAGCGTTTCGCTAGCCCGCTAAACAAAAGTAACCAACTTCTTCGTGATTCAACTAATTAATGTTACTGAATCGTGTTTTGTTGTTGGATAGGATTGTAATGACAGCGACAAGTTCGCTTGGACAAACAACAATACTTTACCATGCACCGACGGCAAAGCGTGCACTAAAAACGATCGCTGTTCTAATGGGGTTTGCTCCGGCACGCCTTTCTCGTGCCTCCCGTGCGAGGAGTGCCAGAATGACGTTTGCCGCGTGAAACCAAGATTCTGCGTAATCAACGAAAGCGGTATACGGCAGTGTTTCAATCACGGTTCACTAAGACCAGGTCATCAATGCCAGGTAATATGGTTGGCAGCCTTGTATTTCTCATCAAATTAATGTTGAACTTCCTGAGGGAATAACAATAAAGCCCTTTGGGCAGAGAGGAAAAATATGCATAAATACTGAATCCTCTTGTGTTGACCAAATGAAGGGATGATACTATTGAGTATATCTAAGAGGGCGAATAGAGGAAGGCAAATTTTATTAGAGTCACATCGAAGGTTGGTTTGAGTTTCAGGTTGTAATTTTTTTTTAGATGAAACCATCAAAATGCTATTTCTCACAAACAAAGAAGAGATGTACGAATATGCCATTGGGCACACCACTGGAGTGGTCAAAACATTGAGATCTTTCATAAAAGAAAGACACACTCTGAAAATAATTCTTATTATAATCAATGAATATAGGAGGTACATTCTTGGAGGAACTGTGGGCTGTGTCAGTATTGCAATATAATCATGCTACTCTTGATCTTCTTAGGAATGTGACAGTAACCACAATGATAGATGGACCAACAACAATAACCTTAAGTGCAACGACACCAATCTGAAGACAAAAGACGACCGCTGTTTAAGTGGCACGTGCGTAGGAACGCTCTACAACTGCCTGTCCTGTGAAACACATGACGGCAGCGGCTGTCCAATTGAGCCTGGATATTGCATAATACAGCAGGTGGGCCAAAGAAAATGTTACGCAACGAATCACTACAAGCCAGGAAATCCTTGTCAGGTACGCCACCGTTCAGACTTAGACTTTTGTTTGTTTGTTTGTTTGTTTGTTTACGATCAATTGAGATGAATAATATTTTGATCAGGGAATATTATTTAAAAAAAGAAATGATCCGCAAAGGTGAGCTGCAATAAGAGAAATTGGAGAGAGAAAATTTGAAAAAAAAAGGCTTGGAAAGGACTTGAACTTGTCCACAAATATTATGGATACGATAGACCTTCGCGGGTGTCCTTCGCAAAAAAAAAAGGATTAACGCACTATTTGAAGTATGATCCCTCATAAACTATATATCAATGGAAATGTTATGAAAAAAAATTGGAATTGCTAATATTTTCCAATTTGTATCTCAATCTTAATGTGAATCAATCTGAGAAGATAATGCAGAGACCATTTGTTCTGCCTGGAAGGCTCAATCAAGCTCTTGGATTTAATATTCTGTTTACAGAGATGCGACATCAGTAAAAATTTAAGTACCTGGTCAGACAATGATGGGTAGCGTGCAACGATGGTGACCGCTGTACTCGAAATGATAATTGCAGTAATGGCCAGTGTAGAGGCACACTTTTCAGTTGTAACTCTATATGTCAGTACTGTAATGGGAACAGTTGTGGCCTAAAGACTGAGTGTGGATTTTCCAGCAGCAAATGCAAATGTAAAAGAATCGGTGAGACCTTTTGTTTAGCAAACGAAAATCATACATGTGAACCGCGGATTAAGAAATGAATATGAAAGAAATCTTTGCGGTAATGAACACTACTCAAGCAGCAGTGAAAAATAAGCCAGCCTTCAGGCTAGTTAGCTCGGTTGGTAAAGCACTGCACTGTAAGTAGTGTTCATTTCTGCGAAGATAGCTTTCATATTCATTTCTCATTACGCATTTCACATACATGATTTTCATATATCCACCAATCATTAATACTGAGCTTATTCTTTTTCTCATTCATTTAAGGTAATTATGTTTCTGTTGTAATACTAAAAGGGCCTATATATAAATTATAAGACAGCTTTTTAAAGGGAAAAACCAATCTTTAATTTCAGGCCAAGACTATGACCATCACGCTTTACATCCATCAAATCCAAATGTAATGTAAATCCAAATTCTGCAAGGTCTTATAATGGCTTCTGTAATCAATTAGAATGTCACTCATGCTGATAAAAGGTAATCTTTCTGCCTTCTGCGCGTGAATTCGGCCTCATACAACCAATCCTGAACGGTTTAATGGTTCAAGACAAACGGATTTACCCACTCTGTATACGCCATGATATCCCTTTCATTGGTATTACTATTTCATGGATGCGATTTTTTTTTCGCCTTAAAAGGTAATCTTTCTGCCCTCTGCACACGATTTCGTTTTCATACAAACAATATCGAACGATTAAATAGTTCTTGGCGAACAGATTTATCCACACTATATGCGCTATTAGATCCCATTCATTGGTATGACCATTTCATGGACGCAGTGTTTTCTTATCTTCGCCTTTAGCGATTTCACTGTTTATTACAAGACTAAACATTGTGGCAGTCTAACTTTATCACAATGTTTGGCTATTCAATTTTTGGCTCTAGAGTAATGAAATATATGATGTAAATGTCAAATATGAATGAATACACCCAATCTTATTTTATTCCGGCAGGAATGTTATAAAACTGGGGAATGAAGTCACTTTGGGAGACGTAAAAGCCAAAATAAACCATCTTATAACGTGTTGGAATGTTAATAGTTTGAAATTTTAAGATAAAATTTCAAATTTTTTTAGTAATTTCTCTACTCTTAGCATCTTATAAAGTTGAATTTGGAAAACATTTATAAGAATCTAGAGAGGGACCGGTAACTGCTGCACGATAAAGAGAATCTTTTCACTTTAATTTCATCATACCATTCACTTAACCTGCAAAGCTTACTCATGTTAAAAGTTACAATTATCATGATTTTGATATGATTTATAAACGTTTTTCCCTTTTTATAAGGTCTGAATCTACTGCTGCCCAAACTGTTAATAAGTTATTGATGTAAGCTGACTCAGTCGATTTAGTTGCCAAGCCGGACGAGGAAAACAAATTTAGAAATCTTCATGGCTAGCTTCATTTCTCTTGGGTCAAGAGATGCCAGGAAGGAAAGAAAATGGAAAACAAGGGCTTTTGAAAGTTTTTAGATAATTCAAAATCAGGATCAAACTTTTACCAAAATTTGAATTGTCCTATTTCAGTTAGGTCTCGGCGAGTCTTGCTAAGGTCAAGTTTATCTTCAAAATTAGTTACTTTACAAATTTTCAAAAGTCAGTGCCTGCCATGCAGTTTTTTTAATTTCAAATCATACCCTGTGTCTAAAAGCAATATGGAGATTTAAGGCTAACTCCTATTTTCGCGTTCTTGGGAGTTCTCATCCACAGGACTTTGATGCAATGATAACGTCTGACAGGCAATATGTACCTAGGACACCAATAACACGTCTAGTAAAGAACAAAGAGTACCAAAGCTTCCAACCTATCGTTTGGCCCGAAAAGTCCGTATCCTATGTAAGTCGCCGTATGGAAAATCGTGCTGGAGGAGGAATACTCTCGAATGACAATGATAGTTGTGCACCATAACAGGTAGAGAAAGATACATCGTAGAATTTTAAATTTGTTCGCCAGATCCTTATCTAGTCGATTGTAAAGCGACTCCCTAGCATGAATATCAATGCTCACTTAGAATTTTGATAAGGTTTAACCCGGCACTTTTAATCCCCACGGTATATAACGCTTTTCATTTAACTAATTTATTCGTTTTTTTTCTCGTTACCATGTTCCCAACAATAGCATTGCTTCATTTTCATGCAAAGAAAACTGACACAATCCAAAGTTCTATTTGCTTTGAAGAAAGGCTAACGCTCGAAACGTTAGCTTTAGAGACTCTCTTCATGGTGGCCAATTTACATCATCAACTCAGTTGATTATACCAATTTATCATTTTATACCCCTCGCTCAGGCAGCACCACGGTTTCTTATGGAACTTACCCCCCTCTATTCGAACAATTCTAGGTGTGTGGAAGTGATTATTGGAACAGTATTTAAGTCATGTGACAAACGCTCACTTTCGCTTTTCGGAAGTCTCTTATCACTTCAGGTAAATTTGGTGAAATGTCTGTAATGGTGAATCTTAGACGTATAATTTTTCATGAACAGCGTCATTCTTTGGTCGCAGAGCAACAACACTCCACAACATGGCTTAAATGATGCTGTGATCGAGCTCTACCCTTTAAAAATCTTGCTTAGTAAGTTTAAGGTATGAATACGGAATAAGCTAATATTTCACATAACATTTACTCAACCTCTGGATGCAATGTCAACAAGAATATTATGTGGGGATATCGACAAAGATATCTACAAATGTTCTCTTCCAATTTGATGAATTCACAGAAAAGGGTGATAAGAATCCTCTAAGAAGCAGAGAAAAAAAATGAATGGAGTTATCCCGAGTAGATTTGATCGCATTTTAAATATAACATTTTTTACTCAGAAGAAAAAGAAATAAAAATAAAATCCCTTACGATCACTCAATTATGGCGGTATTCTTTCTCCACTAAACCTTTTTAAAGAGGTATTTATGAATGACAAACAATAAAAATGTTTTGTTCACAACAGGAAATGTAAGATGCTTTTTCAGTCATCTGTCTCCTTCAAACCTTCCGAGGGAACTCTACGACTCAAGAGGAATTGCTTCGGTAGCTGACTTCCTTCCCCTTCCAGGGCTGTGACTTTGATACTTTCACAAAGCAGACAGCTAATCTCAACCACAATTTTGAGTGCGAGAATATTGGATAAATGAAAATTCGTTTATGAGCTTTTTTAATCTGATTTACACTGAAAAGAAGGCAGTGAATTTTGCTAAATGAGAAAATTAAAGCGATGGCACATGTAGAATAGTTTTTCTATAAAAGTTACTAGTTTAAATAGCTCAGCAGCAAAACGTTTTAACGAGACATTTTCTTAATTACTAGTTATTACCAGAGTAATAATATATTTGATACCAACAACTGATTTGATGAGAGACATTTAATAATGAAAAAAAGGCAAAGAGGTCACAAAATACAGAAACTTATCTGTAATAGGCTGATGAGAAACTAAATTTTGTTGGCTTCTTATGAATCAGATCTAATTTGGTTGACTTGTTGACTTGGTAAGACAGCTGTTCTTTGATTGGTGTATGTTTGATTAAAGTCTATATATGTTTAAAATAAAGAAGTATATAAATTACATGTTTGAAGGTGAAGTGATATATTAAACCAGTCCTCTAACCACTTCCAAAGCCCTTACCTTTTGTACGTATGTACATAACCACACCATAGCTTAAACTTTAAATAATGGGCCCTTTCGATGTATTAAATCCCAACATGGCTCCGCAGCTAGAGGGGAATAAATCAAAAGATATGACTTATCTATACCTCAACCACAATGGAGTTCCTTTGTTTTATTCCCCAAGCCTAGGGATCCTAGTTTGAATTTTAATACATCGACAAATTGCCCATTAGATGAAGTTGGACTTGAGGACCCCCCTCCCTCAGTAATTGGGGGAGGGGGTTCTAAATGACATTATTGCTTCGAAACGGGAGTCTTGAAAGAGGTTTGAATGTTAGCAACGCGCAGCATTTGCGATATTTAGTAGTCTTTCAAGTTTTTGGCCCTCTTAGGGTCAATTTCTTGAAGTACGTCTCCGGCCTTACTGTCGCATTCCTTTCCTAATTTTAAGCCTATGTGACGTTTTTTCTTTTGTTTTAGTCCACCTTTCCTGCCTGGCAATTGATTAATATTAAAGGGAGATATCCGCATTGGTCACCTCGGACAGGGATGGATTTGGCATCATAAACGGTCGATAAAGCCACAACATATAAGGTTTTTTTCCTTTATTGCCATAGTGGTGCAATAGGATGTGTCTTGAGAATAATGAGGTTTAAAAGGTGCTTAGTTGCAGACCACTACCCAAATTTCCTTTTCCCGAATCCCCCTTCCCGGAGCACGTCTCCTCTACTAACTCAGTCCAAAAACCCTATATTTATAAATTCGACTGGCAGATCCTCACACATGTCTAAGATACCACAGAGGTTTTTCCTTGTGGAGCAGAGGTCCAATCTCAGCACTGCTTAGCCCGGCGGCTGGAGTACTAATCTCTGCGACACACTGTCGCGTTCGGTGTTTTTCACGAAGATTGGAGATTAGTTTTTTAAACGCGTTTGAGTGGCTTTAAGGGGGGCGAATGAGTGCATCGATGAATGCCCGGCTAGAATAACGTGACTATTTTTTAAAAAACGATTTTGTATGGTCGAGGGCTTACAGAATTACAAGAAAAGCAATCGTTTATTTTCTCAAAGGCACCTTAATGTTTGAAACGATGCTCTTTCCTTTTATTGGTAAATGGGTAGAAAGCATTATAAATATTGGAGCACAAGTAGAAGTTCATATATTTTGGCTCAAGCTCCCTTTTCTTCTTGAAGGGTGGGGGGCACCTTTAGGTTCAGTACAAAATCTAAGAATGCAAGGCTCTTAACAAGTCTATAAACAAGCCTCTATTCAAAGCTTTTACCATGAACCCTAATGCAAAAACAGGTGTTTTCATGTGTCGTTTCTGATTAACATTTCTGCTCACCGTCTTAGTCTTGTCTCTGTGCATGACACACAAGAATCAACCAGTCAGAAGACCAGTCACCGTGAACACCCGAGATCTCTGCGAAATTGCCCCGAGGTATGATATTGCGTGGTCCAAGCTGTCGCCATGAAACAGTGTTTTATCTGTTTTTTATCTGCTGTGAATCATTCTCAGTGACTCTGTTTGACGCCTCGCTGCTCTTAGACGCCTCCCCCCCCAACCCCCCCTTCATGCTTCTGTCGGTGAAACAGCGCAACACATTCATGGAAAGGCCTCATCTTTTTTCCCTCTCTACCGATCGTGGACTAGTTTATCTTCTCAGTATCATTAAACAAGACGGTTCTTTGTTCAGAGTACGAGATATCTTCACATGCGCTTCCTCTGATGCCCGAAGCGCATGGAACGATAGTGTTTAGTCCTAGCCAAGATCGTAACGGTCGGTTTGCTAAATCTCTTTGTTGACATTTTAATATCTGGCCTCTTGCCTTTAAAACCTCGCCATTTTTCTGCTCTATGATGACCATTGGAAGGTCTAAAAAATGCTTTAGTGGCGCAGTTGACTCTTTCTACCTTTCCCGTCTTTCACATGAATGTGCGCGATTGTGTTGAGACTGTCACCCTGTGGTTCTACCTGTTCCTGGGTACCGTCCGCAAATATTTGATAATCTTGGTTCGTCCAGGAGCGATGGAAATGAGGCGTGTGTAGGGTTGGCTGACATCACACTATGCTTTGTATCGAAAAATTCCCAGAATCAGCGTGTTCTTGTACTTCATAGATGGTGGATCTTTGCACGTCTTTTAGATTAAGCTTAATTGCGCCTGCAATGTCTGTGACCAGACAATGAGTAAGAGGAGTGAGAAATCGCCATGCAGCTGGGCCGAATCAACCAAATCCCCTACTTGTTAAACTGAGTTCTTGTATAATGGGGCGGTGAGCTGAGAATTGTACAGTGGAATTATAAACAGCAATACATTTTCGAATGCATTATGAAAACGTCTCATAATCAGCTGAACACTACTACCGGTTTGCCAATCAATAGGTCTCCAAAGTAACAAAAGCAAAAAAACTTCATGTGACACGTTGGCAATGTACAACGCTTTTAGAGGCGGGGCTCCCGCACGTCGAGCTTGATGAGAGATACGGAAAGTGCTGGGTCTAAATCCACTAGAGAGGTCCATATATAAATTTTCTAGGTCATTAGAGTGTCACCTAAGAGGAAGAATATTGCGTTCCTGTGAAGAGCCACCAAAGTAATAATGTTAGGGCAATAAGTCATTATGGAAATGTGTGACCGTTTTTAGTAAGTGCAGAAACATGGCGAAAATGACTGATTTAAATTTCACTATTACAATTTGAGGTCCTTCACCTGTCTAGTCATACATGCATGGTACACAATTATTAACTCAGAAAACACGAGGTTAGAACTATTATATTCTCCAACACAAATAATTACTCGTTTATGTTCAGAAAAGAGCATGAGTGAGTCAGTCTAACCAAAAACAAGTTTGGCTCAAATTTTTGAAAACACCTTTATTCAGCCTCCCGGGGTTATGCAAAAGATAAACTTTTAGAAGCACCAACAATATCTAGTCAACTAACTCTAAGTCCAGCCCTGAGAAGTAAAAGGGGGTGACCATTTAACTGAAATTTTACGCCCTAAACACAGTATCCGACGTGTCTTAAAAAATCAAGTAAACACGGCAGCTACATTGGGGCTACCGGTCAGGAACCGGGGGGGGGGAAAAATTTTTGGCTTTGTCTGGTTTGTATCGATACGACGTCGGGAAAGAAAAAGAAGGGGGGAAAACAAGGAAAAAAGGAAAAAAGAGGGGGGAAAAGACTACACTGAACCGGGCGCTGAGAACTATCTCCTATAGGAAAAACTTTTCAAAAAGAAAATTCTATTGCTGGTGTACAATGGATACAAAGCTAATTGAATTCCAATCATACGATAACCACCACGTCTTGTACTCTTCAAGAAGCATATTTGTTAATGCAAATGCATGATTGCGATCCCTTGTTCCAGAAGAACTGTTTCCGAGGTTGAAAGGAGGATTCTTAAAAGGTAATCTGTAAAAGAGTTCGCCATGCTCTTAGCATGGATGAAGTACGATTACAATTCCTACGTTCCAGATTATTCTGGATACCTGCTCTCTAGATCAAGATCGAAATTTGCAAAAAGTCGACTAGTTAAAGAAGAGGTATAGTCCGAAAGCTCTTAATTTATATTTAACGCGAGTTTTTATCGATCCTACTGCTTAGCGTCCTTAACAACAACTGCGTGCGAATATTTTAGGTCAATCAACTTTAAACTTATCTTGTGTACATCTACGCTGTCTGCTGTTTGTCCAAGGTTCATCGACGAAAAAAACGAAGTTCATTAAAGTTCATCAGCTAGATGAAAGGAAAACTCGGTTGTTGAAAACACTTTTTTTTGAGAGAACGCCCATAGTTAAGTGCGTTTAGGTACGTGCTTGAATTGTTTGCAGATGTTCAAACAACGTGCTTAAACACATCTAAAAGTCATTTCACTTTTTTTTTTACGCTGGGACACTCTACGTACCATTTCTATACCGTGGAAAGTTAATAAAATTATTGGAATGCGGTTTTCGGTGTGAAAGATACAACCTGGGATGCGCATGTTCAAGCCATCAAGACCAGCCACGCAATCAAAGATCGGCATGAAAAGCATTTTTACTTGTCTCTTAGCCTTTCGAATCTTCGTTTCTTTTGGGTAGTGAAGAAATTCAAAGCAAAATATTGGAATTCAATGCTATCGATCGTTCTCTGGATCTCAGTTCTAGAGGTCTAGCCGAAACACGGTATAAACAGTCACTTTGTAATCGTAAGTGCATTTGGTGAGGGACTTTAATCGTAATGGTTTTCTGATTGGACAGTTTCCCTTACAAACTTTCTGCATGTAAAATAACAAAAGGCAAACCGGAACCTGCTGCTCATTTTTGTGGTAGCTATGCGCTCTTCTCTTTCAAACTGTTTGTATGGATACACTTGCTATAATTAGGCCTTTTTAATTGTATGTGCACGATTAAAATGCAGCGGCAGATGAATTATTTTAGATCCACGGTAACTACTAACGCTCTCGTTTTATCGAAACAAGGAAGTCAACAAAATCGAGCAACACAGAGCTTATCAAAGAAACTTCACAAAGACAAAGGTACAAAAATGGCAAAATATGGAGGTTGGCACGTTTTGTATGATTTGTCATTCAGCATAAATTGCTACTCAAGCAAAACAGAGTTAATCACAAAATAAACGAAAACAGACGCATCTGATTGTAGACCACATATCATGCACAGCCAATTGAGCATATTTACCTTATTTACATGCGTTGGGAGGCTTTGAAGATCGAGTCATCACAATAAACGTTAATCTTATTCAATAACATGTAAATGAGTGGCAGGGTATTCTGCAGTTGAGAGCGTTTACAATAGAATGTATATGGAACAATGAACTAAATTGAAAAATAAAAATACGTCGAGATGCTGCACATGTTTCCCCGATCTCATTATTTTTCATAACATCCGACAAATTTGAAAAATATAAGTATATAAATTAAAGAGACTTACTTGTCAGGTCCAAAGGTATATCAAATAGGGTGTTTTTTGCTGTAGTGTAACTCCTTCAAGTGTCTTAGATTTGTCCGAGGTATCCTCAATCAAAGGTCGTAAGGTTAGGCGTATTATGCGAAATAATGGTTCTTCGAACCTCGCAAAACTTCTCTTGTTGTTGCATTTTTTTTTCGTGTATTTCACGGCTTTCTCCCATGCAGGAAATAAGTTCCAAGGGAAATTCAAAAAGACATATTTTGTCTAGTAAAATATGTCTGCAAATCGACCAATACGAGTGTGAGTCGAGGTCGAGAAACCACCTTAGTCTTGCGCAAAATTTCTTGCACAACGGGCTTCCATTTTCTTCCTCCCAAACATACTTTGTAACCTAGCTCATTCAGTTATATATTATGTCATGTATGTAGCCACATATGTATGCCCACTGAAAAAACTAGAGGTTTGACTGAACCATTCATCAGACACAGGCGTTCTAATACATTTAGGAACTGGGACTCGTCACAGAAAGCCTAGATTTAAATTTGTAAAGTCAATTTCAGAAAGCAGATTTCCTTCCCATAAAATATAAGAAACCCAAATATATCACAAAAATGTCAGATGTCATTTCAAGGTACATGCAGAGAAGCTAAGTAGGAATCTCTGTCCCAGATCCACCTGTGTCATATATAAAACAACAAGGGATTCCTAGATTTCAAATTGCTCTGGCAGTAAATATACAATACCCATTATTAAAGATATGGCATGAAAATGTTCAGGATGGATATGATTATATTGACTTTCTCAATGGCACAGTTTCCATATCATATTTTAGAGTTAGGCGAGAGACAGGCTACCCTATCCAAGGCAGGCTAAAAACAGAAGTAGGAATTGTGGCAAGCAAATATAGACAAACTAAAGGAAGAAAAAGAGAACAGCTTAATTCATGATGTCTCACTTTAAACATTCTACATAGTGAACTAGCGTCCAGTAAGGGAGTGGAAAGGGACCTTCATCTCACAAGAGATGAGCTTTTAGGAAGGCAGGAAGAACAAATATACTGATCTAGAGGCAGAAAAGTAAAAGCTGATAAGTGAAAAGAAGGATTTGCAAATAATAAAGAGGAAAAAAAATACTGAGTAAACTGAACAAAACCCAACAGGGGAGGCATTGCCACACAATCTTCTATTTGGATTTACTTTTATATTGCTCTGACTTTCATTCACTTGAAATTCTGCTACCTTTCAAAAGCAGAAAACCAGGGAAAATAAAAATCGATTAAATAGAAACTTAAAGCATTTCTAAACACACTCAGTTTCATATAAAAAACATGATTCGATGTTATTGATGACAAGCATGTTGTACTATGTCCTAAATATATCCTTCTTCACATGTATCTCTGTCTACCAATATCAATGCTTCGTAAGTA